>NC_058028.1:4358901-4530708 GCF_019176455.1 Solea senegalensis
ATACAGTAAGCTTTATTTTGTATTGTGTTTTATTTTGAAGTGCAAGAAAGGTCACAAACTATCACCAAAACAATTGTAAAAAGTGCTTAAAAAACAAATAATATAATGTTTAAAGAACATTTAGTAAATCAAAATGAATATTCTCAAAGTTAAACCTAAAAGATGCCTTTTTTTTATCATTTTATTTCATTGAAAATCACCTCCTGTTCTGTGGTTGTTGCCACTCCAGACCAGCGGCGGCGCTATAATCACACTTAGTAATGGTAATCGGCTCGATGATGACAAGAGGAAGAAGAAGAAGAAGAAGAAGCAGCAGCAGCGCTTAGTAAACACAAGGCAAATGTGCCGGGGGATTTATATACTTTAATGTTTTTTCCGCATTATTTTTGGACTCTTTTGGATTTCCACGGTAAGAATTCACGAAGGGCGACATGTATTCTGTTTGTGTTTATGTCACATTTTAAACATAACCCTTTTTTCCCCCCACCACCGTTTTCTGTCATGACATTAGCTAAACACGACACTGTTGTTTGGTTTCAGTTTTAGCTTCAATTACTTTATAAGTGCATATATATGTATATTTATACATCATCTATACACGTACACTGACTTAATTTACCTTTGCAGTGAATGTGTCAACCATATAATGTTGTACAACAAAACTGCACTGATTTACTAGGAAGGAAGGAAAGGAATAATACTAATAAAGTATTTGGGATTTTTTTTTTAAACTAAACATAAGATAGTTTATTTCTAAATTAGATTGGTTAGCTGGATTAACAACGACTATAACAAGTTAAACATTACTAACAGACAGTTTGGGCTTGATATTGACAGCAATAAACAAGGGTTGAACATGAGATATTGCATTTATGTAAAGTACTGCACGTGGGACGAGTAACCTGTTACTTATAAAGTGAGGGGTTTTCTTATAAACACGAGGTCGGCCAGTTAAGTAACCGTGATCGCTCTCATTTGAATCAACCCCATGAAAATAAAGCATTTTTTTAAAGTTGAAATTCGATGTCAAAATATGTTGCTCTCCACGGAAAAAATAGAAAACGGCCAGGAGAAGATATTATTATAGATTTAAATAAAAACATGAATTGAGTACTTATCATCATCATCATCAAAGGAATACCCTTCCCCAAAGCCTTTGAATTGATTGAAAATTAAATTTTACATTGGATGACGTCACCTCCTACTTTTACCCCGAAAAGCCGTTGTTAGCAATGCTAGTCGATAACATCGCGACAGGAATCGTCGAGTAAGTTCGATTTACGGCCAATTATTTTATCTTTTATTTAAGCGATTGGTTTAAAAGAGTAACTAAAATTCATCCAACTTGCTAAATTAATCTAAACTTGCTAACTAATATTGTTAATAGTTATTGTCTGTCAATTACAATTTTGAACATTACTGCTAAACCTGCTAACAAAGTTTCCTAACAAACTATATTTTTCCCCTTTTGTACCATATTTAATTATTGTGTGTCATTTACATTTTGAGCATTACTGTAAATGTAGTTTGCTAACAAACTACATTTTCTCTTTTAACATTGTTAATGATTATTGTGCATCATTTAAATTTTGAGAAATATTGCTAAACCTTCTAACAAACATTATTTTCCCACTGCATAGAGTCATAATAGTAATTATTCTGCATCATTGGAATTTTCAAAATTACTGCTAAATTTGCATGTCCATTACAACAGCTATTTTAGTTTAGTTTTTCCAAACCGAACACATCAGTTCATATCTGTCTTTCTTTTTCAGAATGAAATCTCTGAATTCTGTATAACATTTTAATTTTTGTGAAGACAAGCAAATCATTTATTTATTTACATTTTTGATCAGTTTTTTTGTAATAATCTGCCGTGCCAGATCTGCTGACCATTGCTCTATAGTATTTTGCTAGTACAGCGTAGCAACATTTCCATGGATTAAAGTTAGACATTCCTGTGTATACTACTGAGTTAATGTGAATTAAATATGACAGAAGAGCAGTAACGGTGAAATTGTTTGAGTGGTGGCCATCTGGGTTTGGTGAAGTTCTCTGGCTTTCTGAGTTGAAAAGCTGACAATTTTAGATAAACGTTAACTTTTTTGATTTGCGTTCACACAGATGTCTCATCCTGGCTCCGCCTCTACGACATCACCTGGTATAGAGCGCCCTCGTGTGGCAGGTCAGAGTAGTGCAGACGTGGATGATGATTCACTCGTAAACGCCAAACATGTGAGTAGTAACCGCGCCGATGGCGAGAAGGAGCGAGTGTTAAAGGAGGTCGGACTCACCAGCAGCACTTTCATCGGTCCGGTATTTCCTCCACGAGCCGGCGCAGTCAAGTCTGACATCGAGGACTCGCTGAGCGAGTTTTACAAAGAGCTGGAGCAGATTGATACGCCAGACGGTGCTAACGTGAACTCAGGGACACAACCCACTCCCACCAGCCAGCACACTCAGGACATAAGCCAGGAGAAGTTTAATTACGCAAGCAAATCTGCAGAAATGGACAAGTCCTGGACTAGCAATGGCGGGAGGCACCCATCATGGCCACACTGGTACCAAAATGGACCGTACCAACCCAGGAGACCAAGGCCAGGCGTGGACCAGGCATCTGTTTCCTCTCACAACCAGAGGCATTATCCACAACCACCTAACAGACAGCCAAACCCAAGATTACACCCACCACCGTTCCACCCCCACTACCCACCTCCACCTACATTCCCACAACCACAACATGTGAATCCGAACAGGAGCAGCCCAGGAGTGACAAACCACTATCAAGAGCAGTCTCATTTCCAAAGACCTCCAAGGTGTCTACCTCCAAATGTGTCCAGACCTCACACTCAGGGCTATCACGGAGAAGACCATCCGCAAAACTTTGACAGGCACGAATGGGGTCGTAGCCACGGCGCGTTCTCTGATCACGGAAATACGGGACAGTATCAGTTTGACGAGGATTATAACGGTTGTGAGAGATTTGGTTCAGGGAATGAACTCTGGGAGCAACAGCGTCACTGCAGACCTCCTGAAATCACTCACAGCTCCTCCCTGGTCCTGATCCTCATGAGGGGTTTACCAGGATCCGGCAAATCAACACTGGCCAGGTAAGTTTGAGTAGTGTTGTTAGGATTCTTAATTCAGCCGATAGATGTCCCTGTGATGGACTGGTGACCTGTCCAGGGTGTGACTTAGATTTGTGTCAATATTTTCAAACAACACTTTTTAAGAAGCAAAAATAACGATTTAATTATTCAAAAATATTGTATTTTATCGTTTGAAAATACACTTTGCGCTCCCTCATTTGTTCTTTGCGCTGTGGTTTTTTGTTTGTGGGCGGGCCTTAGGAAGCTGCTGATTGGCTACTGACGGCTCAATTGTCACAGGCTTTGAGTCGTTTGGAGTTATTTGTTTATTCATTCATTTATAGACAATGTGAATGTTTGCATGTCACTCACAGGGAGCTGCTCTCCACTGGTCCCTGTGGCCTCATACTCAGCACCGATGACTACTTTGGCCTCGAGGACGGTTACAGATATGACCCGGGTCTCCTCGGAGCGGCACACGAGTGGAACCAGAGCCGAGGTATTTACCCCTCTCTGTCTGTATCTGTGTCTATAGAATAATTCTAAGGGGGATTTTATTAGTCTTTTTATTTTATTTGTTGCCTTTATCAATTCAGGCATTTTCAGATGTGTCACACTGTGACTGCTTTTAAAAATAAAGTCACAAATAGTTTAATAGGTTAGCTTTAACCCCTTTATATCGTTGTACTTATTACCTCTTGGTTATTTTACAGAAATTTATTAAGGTTTTGTCCCTATTTTTTATTTATATATTCCTTGATTATTAATTCTATTTTGATTATGTTGTTTTTTATGTTCACACTTCCCTGATGTTTTTATATAAGCATTTTCTCGCTTCTAAATTGATGCAGTTGCTATTTTCTTAAAATAACTTGCAAAGTTAGTAAGTAAAGTACATATATATATATATTATTGTTTTTTTATTTTTTGCCAGAACTTGGTTGAGCGTATTTTTTCTTTAAAACCTCTTTTAGCTAAAGATGCCATGAACGATCATCGCTCTCCAGTTATTATAGATAATACAAACATCCAGGCCTGGGAAATGAAGCCATATGTCCAAATGGTAAGTGATAATAATCATAATTAATGTTGTTTGTGATGATGGTAGAAAGGAAACCTGGTCTCCCCCAAAATAATGAAGGTTTATCACTTGGTATTTACTTTGGGGAGGTATAAATAAACCGAGGCGTTTGATTTAGTGCAGAACAAATGCAAGGAAATAAAGATTAAAAAGTAGTTGAGTGAATGTGAAATATGTACAAAAGTGACGTTTTAGTGTTTAAAACTACAGTCCCAGTGCAATACATTGTAAGAGAGTGGATTCACATTGGTTGCCAGGTTTGAATAATTACAAATAAGCCTCTTTTAACACATAACAGAGTAAAAGTGTGTTTTTTAGATTTTAATCTCAAAACACCAGAAGTACGTGATATATAAATCAGATTTCTGATTATAAAAAATTATAAATGTGACTTCAATCACGTTTTTCTGTCTTTATTCTCAGAATTCTGCCTTATTTACAAAAAAATTGTAGTTACATGTACTGTATCACCAAGAATTATAAGAATATGGGATTTAACTATTAGAATTGGCAAAGGGAAGCTATACAATTTACATTAAGCTTGAATATATAAATGAACAGCATTAATATTGTTTAGGATAATAATAATATCCTCATTAATAATGAATTAATAACAGTGTATTAGTTACAGAAGAGGATTACGTCTACGTTTACTATTATTTTTAAACAAAAACAGCCGAATTCAGAGAAATCACTCCAAATTCTGACCTTTTTTTTTCTTCAGAATCTTGATTTTAATCTTAATAATTTTGCCCCCCCCATAAAATTCACCTAATTATTGTTGTTCTAGAATCTTCATTAAAATGTTGATACATTTTTTTAACCAGGCTTTAGAGAAAGGATACAGAGTGGATTTTTGTGAACCTGACACCAGCTGGAAGTTGGATCCTTTTGAGCTTGAGAAGTAATTTTATTTAATTTCTCTATTTTTAAAAAATATATAAATAAGCTTATGTATATTATACGCGCTGCTGCAGACTTCACTTCTGTTCTTGTTTGCCCTGAAGGCGGAACAAACACGGCGTTCGCCACGACAAGATCGCGCTGATGTCGGAGCGCTTCTCGTTTCCCGTGTCCATCGACATCGTCCTGAGTTCGCAGGAGCCGCGTCGCGTCGTTCAGAGACAGCGACCTGAGCAGCAGGAGGCGGCGGAGGCGACGATGATGAGGAGGAGGAACAGACCTCTTCATTAGTTGTAAGTTAAAGGTCCAGAGTGTAAAGTGTGACCGGCTCGTGCTTTTACGTACCGCGGCGCTCCGTGTTTGTGCTCTAACCAAAGCGAGAACGTTCCATTCCAGTCGCTGCGATTTCACCTCCTGTTTCCGTTCCGTTACTGTTTGTTCCCTCTTTTGACTAAAACAAGCGTGCGCCACCGGAGTCTGGATTATTCCCAGGTCACGGGTGCAAAAACAAAAGTAAAATCCCCAAAAATATTAGAGGAAAATAGAAATGAAATAAGAAAAATAGAACATTTTGGGTCCGTTTTCCATGCCCATTCACGGAAACACTTTCTGTCGTAAATGTTCACCAGGATTGATGCGTTCGCTAAATTTTATGAGTTTTAGGGCCTGCTCAGGCCCTCAGAATGCGATTTAATTTGGAGGAAAAAGAAGAAGAAGTTCAGTTTCCACACCTTGTGCTCTCAGACCTTAATAAAGATGCGATAAAAAAATAATCTGAGAAGAAAATAAAAATACTAGAGTGCAATTTCTTACAAGAGAGAACTAAAGAAGTAGAAGAAAAAACACTTCAAATATAATTATGAAAGTGAACGGCCGATTGGAATCAGATTTGGCTGCGAAATCTGAACGTAGCACGAGTGAGGACTCCTCCGTTCACTCATTTTCTGCATTTTATAAAGGAATCGACTAATCTAATACTTATAATCGACAGAATAATCGATTATGAAAGGCAATCGTTCATTCTTTGTTGGTTTCTGCCTCAGGTTTATGCGAATATCGCTGTTCTCCGTTGTTTGCAAAGAAACCCACAAACTCAGGCTGCGGTTGTAATATGTCGCCACAAGATGGCAGCGTCTGTAAAGTGAGGGTTTTTATTTAAAAAGCGATTTTACACGTATGCAAACATGTTCTACCAATACAAGGTTTCAAAATTGTACACACTGGACCTTTTTTAAGCAGCTTTCAAAGACAGTATTTTTGATAATTTTGGTCGTCTTGCTGCTGTTTTAATATACTGTGTATATATACTTTTGTATAAGGAGATAAATCTATTTTTTTGTTGGTTTTCTGTAAGTGTAATATAGGAAAGTTAAAAAACACAAAGTCAGGATCATCTGCCTGATGTTGTTTTAATTGATTTTAGTTGCTTTTTTTTTAACAGAAATTCTGATGAAAGAGTTTCTTTGTTCGGGTTAAATCACAAGTTTCATAGTCAAAACGTCATAACCATGGAAACTCTGTCTCTCTCTCAGACACTCACTCGCTGTTCATTTCTATCACTGTTCATCAGAAATAAGTTTGTTTATTTGCCTGTTTTGTACTTGAAATTGATGATAAATGAGCAGAATCGGAAAAATGTTTTTGCGTCTTTTTGGTTCTTTTTTTTCGTGTCAAACATAAATGTGAAAGTTATAAACACAACACAGTGTGAAAGTTCTGTTTATCGGCGAGTTGCATCGCAGTCATTACCGCGTCTCACAGGAACAGACGTTTCACCGCTTCGGTCCCTCTGGTGTTCATTAAAGCGGCACAAGCAGCTACTGTCGCATCCATTTTAACTCCTAAACGCCTCACCCGTAAGAATCTGTGCGGCAAAAAGATTTATGGCCACAGATTTTTGGTTCTTTTACAGGGATATTTGTAAAGTGTTGAGCTGCTACACGTGACAGATCTGGGTTGTTGCCCTTTCTTTCTCTTCCCTGCAGAATCCACTGTTCTGCGTTTAAAAATAGCATGTGTGGTTGTGGCTCACAAAGGATGAACAGTGGAGGGAGGAATTGTGCGATTGCACATTTTGTCAGGCTGTAGTTTGTGATTTTATGACCGTATTTTGCATTACATGCGGTTTATTTCAGTGTTTTTGTGATAACTCAGTCAAATATAAACACATACAAATGTTCGTCCAGTGTTTGACCAATTTTCCAACTTTCTTTAAACATAAATATAACGATTTATAAAACTTCAAGGGTTGAAGAACAAACGGCTTTCTTGGTCCCCTGCAGTCACGTATGTTGGCCACTAGATGGCACTACATCATCTTAAGAGGCAAAGACAAAATGTCGTATGATTGAATTGGTTTTTAATGTTATTCATTAATCAGTTAAAAATACAACGTTCACATCAGACCGCGAGCACTGAAGTCAGGGGAGGGGTTTAAGGAAGAGAATGTTCTCGTTCTTACAACCATGTGGCAACGCGTCACAACCGCACCCGTAATAATCTGAATTCCCATTGTGGAGCCTCAAGAATCTTGTTCTACGTGTGTGCTAAGTGTGGCTACTTCCTGTCGCAAACCGTAACCTCGGAAACGTTCTTCATAACACGAAGTAGCTGCTCTTCTGAACACGCGTAGAGTAAATCCGGTTTCTGGATTGGGGAAGTGACAAGGTTTTCGCAAACCGCTGGATGATACTTGCTGTCAATCTTCATTCTGCTCCCCCTGGTGGCTATTCAGTATATTATCTACTTCCGCATTGGCGTCCTCGGGAGAACGATGACCAGTTTCGATGTACGGTCAATGTTTATTACCCAGTTGCGTATGTGCCTGTGGTCCTTGTGATATTTACTCTTCTCTCCCAGCCTCCACACTCAAACACTGCACGTGTTTCATCAGCACATTCGTCTTCATGACAGTGAATTATTTCAGCTCCAGCTCAGAAGCTGTGATTTTATTTTCCTCCCCGACCGACAGTCACGTGTTCCCTCCATGTAAAGACGTTCCAGTATAAATGACACCTTCGCGTCTTCTGTGGCGCTTCGACAACACACCGTTGACCTCAGCGAAAGAACAAAGTGCCAGCGCGCAAGCCGAGCAGCACTTAAGAACATAATGTGTCTCACATCTCCTCTGCAAGCCTTGTCAGTAATGAGAGCGCGGCGTGAACTGTGAGCGCGGCGTTAAGAGTCTGATTAACCGGATGTTAAGGTTGTGTGAAGGTTTCAAAGCACATGATATTCAGAGATGGTCCTCGGACATTTGATGTTTGGCTCCATTTCAAGGACATTTTATTAAAAAGGCTGATGAGACCTTGATAAACAAAGATAGTTGAATTAAAAAAAAGAATTTTATTAGATATGAAGGTAAAGCTGTTTGGTTGAGTGTCCCTGAAGTTACCTTGACCTTGTGTAAAAGAATCAACGCACTTTAAAAGCAGCTTACAGATGAGGATTCTATGAAAATGTGTTCAAATTTAAACAGCATTTAAAAAAAATAAATAAATAAAAATAACAATACTATTTCACAATATATAAGTTACGATACTATTTTGCAATTTTTAAATCACAAAACGATATTATCATGATATTTAAGTTGCAATATGATATTAGCATGATATTAATATTTAAGTCACGATACGATATTGCGATTATATGCTAAAAGAAATCTATACTTTTCATCTCCAAAGCAATATTTCACTGTTATAATTATAATTATTATTACGTCCCCTCTCTTGCTTCATCATTGTTCGTCTTTGACTCAATCTATTTTGTGGAAAATGAAATCAAAAGACGCTGCACTGTGCTATTGTAAGCCACCATGGTGCGCGATGGCAGCCTCCCTCTGTGAATCTGTTTCAAACAAAGACTTTGACCTTTAAAATCCTGGAGCTGCTGGTGAAGTCTCCGGCTCTTCGCCTTGTCAAGTCGAGGTCTGAACATGAACAGGAGCAGTGAACAGTGACAGCAGCAAATTAACGTCTTATTTCCACTGGTCAAACAACGTTATTCTACTTTACAGGCGACTGACTCGCAGTACAGACATGTGGGGGAGTAGATTTTGTGCTTTTTTTTTTTACTTAGATTAACATTAAAACCACTGTGTACCAGTAAGTCTATGAAAGGTTTGAGAACTTAACAACAGGATGTGAGAGACAGGAAACGGTCCGGACGTTTTAAATCTCTGGAGAAGCTAATGGGAATGCGTTTCCTCCACTGGCACAAAATAAAAATGTTTGTTTGTTGAACTGAATCTGCTGTAGGACATTAAATACTGTCATGATTGTACAGTTAGTATCTTAAAACCCTGAGTGATTGTAGTAACTCTGTTTGTCTACAAATCCCGGGATGCTCTCTCTCCAGCGTCTCCTCTCTGACCTTCTGTGAAAAGGACAAATGCAATTCTACACCTAAACTATTGGTGGCACTCACGTGTTGTGTGTGTTTTTTTCAGTGACCTTGGTCTCTTTCCTCCTTTCAGTGGGAATACGGCTGTTTTGTTTGTTTGTGTTTTAATTAGTGATTTTCTTTTTTGCTTTAATTGTGTTTTATAGTTAATCTTTCCCTCTGTTTTTGAAGCATTTCTTTCTTTCTTTGCTAGTTAGCTAGTATTTGTCTATGTATCTATAACTAGCTAGCATATCTATCTATCACGAGCTAGCATATCTATCTATCGATCTATCTATCACGAGCTAGCATATCTATCTATCTATCTATCTATCTATCTATCATGAGCTAGCATATCTATCTATCTATCATGAGCTAGCATATCTATCTGTCCATCTATCTATCACTAGCTAGCATATCTATCTATCCTGCATATCTATATCCGATAGCATATCTATCTGTCTATCTATCTAACACGAGCTAGCATATCTATCCATATATCACTAGCTAGCATATCTATCTATCCATCTATCGCTAGCATATCTATCTATCTATCCGAGCTAGCATATCTATCTATCATATCTATCCATATATCACTAGCTAGCATATCTATCTATCTATCAAGAGCTAGCATATCTATCTATATATCACTAGCTAGCATATCTATCTATCTATCTATCTATCTATCTATCTATCTATCTATCTATCTATCTATCTATCTATCTATCTATCTATCTATCTATCTATCACTAGCTAGCAAGCTATCTACCATACCATCTACGCTAGCTTGCTAGTATCTATCACTAATTTATCTATTTAAATACCACATATAACAATAACAATGAACATTCTGATTGGTTAGATGAGAACATGTCAGAAGCGTAAACCTTTCCAAAGAATAAAAAACCTGCAATTTCATGAGAGTGGAGTTGGTGGCGCTAATTCTTACACTCTGGGCCGACCGAGTAGGGAAATCTGCAATATATTGGTTTGATTTCAGGGGATTTTAAAGTTCGCAGTGAACTCAGATGACTAGTGTTATACATTTTAACACTTTCCTGCAAAAATGGCAGCGTAAACAAACAGTCATGACCAGACCTTTATAATATTGTATTTATAATTTATTATGGATACGTGTGAGCCTCCAAATTAAATTGATTGATTGATTTGCAGCATTTTTCACCTGGTTTTGGGATTTTTTTGGGAAACACGTCAGGTTCGGGATTTGCCCATGTGCTTCACGTTCGTTTGACACTGAGGACAAATCTCACCTGTAACACGAGGTCAGGTGTGTCTGTCCGTCGAGGACACTTGTTTGTTGTGTTTGTCACGTGACGCCGACAGCCAATGACACGCCGTGTTCTCCAACCTCGCAGAGTGTCATCTTTTCTACACACCGACGACCGATCAGCGGAGACAAGTCCAACGCAACGGCAACGAACACCGGATTTTAAAGTCTTCAAAATAAAAGCGCAGCTTCATGTGGGGTTTTTTGACAAGAAAATACATTTGGAAAACAACTTTACTTTTAAGTTCTTGGTTTCTACGGAGGAGGGTTAGGGCCACGTGTGAATATTTTTTCTAAAACACAAAGAAAAGCTAGAATTCTAAGAAAAACTCATGATTTTTTCTCAAAATTCTGAGATTAAAGACCAAAAACTGTATCCACATGGCCCTAATCCCCTTCCATAGCCTCATTTTTTTTACTTGCCATTCTTGTTTATTAATTTACTTCTACATTGCACTAATCTGGGGAAGCTGCCCAAATCTTATTGTATATTGTTTGCACAATCACAATAAACACTAAGCAATTATATTATAAACTGTTGAGTCAACAGCATGTACACCAGACATCGAGCAGATATATACCATTTTAAAAAGTAAACACTGACCAATTATTATTTATTAAACTGCCAATTATTACAAATACTAATAAGTCACTAGAACTTAAATTATTCACTCAAAAGCTTAATGGACACATTTTTTTATTTTTTATTATCTGTTTAATGTATGATATTTAGTTCACTACGTTTTTATTAAAAAAAATACTGTATATCAAATGTATGTAGGAGAGACAGCACATGAGTGTGTTTCAAAAACTGGTGACTTAAGTGAAGACATTTTTTATGGATCATTTGTTATAATATAACAGATATATTTGATAAAAGGAAGGCAAATACATTTATTGTAAACACACAATATAACACACAATAAGGAAATATTTTAAAAGTGCATATGATAATAATAATATTTTTTAATAATAATTTAGAAACATCTGACACAGAAAGATAAAAACGTTATCCTAAACAAATTAAGACATACTTTTAATCATCAAAAGTATGTTTTAATATTTAGTTTAAATAAAGTTTACACTTTGGACAAATATGGTGGCTTAGGTAAGATCAGATAAGAAAGGGAAATTAATAATATTATGGTAAACATGTTTTGTGTAAAATAAATATCGGTACTAGCTAAATATCTACGAAACAGTAATTTTTTAGGCTTTTATTTTGACACCCGTCGCCGGAAGTGTGCTAGTAAACTCGTGCTAACCTGACAGGTGTGAGTCTGAACATGCTGTGGATGGGATCCAGTCCGGCGGCGGCTTGGCTCGCTGCTGGCGGCCGCTCTCGCCCTCGCTCTCCCGGTCAGGTAGGTTTCCTCTCTTTCGCTCGCGGTGTCGTTGATCGCGTGTCCGGTGCCGCCCGTGTCGAGCGCGAGCCCGTGATTAAAGTGATGCCAGATCGATGATGTATTTGTTAGTGATGATGAAGAGAGGGAAGTTTCTGTGCGAGCGACCTGAGGACTGAGGCGGATCAGAGCTCGGCGGTTTAACCGTAAAGTGGCTTTGTATTGTGTGTGTGTGTGTGTGTGTGTGTGTGTTGGAGACAGAGGGTGAGCAAATATTGACTCGAGTGTAGCAGTTGTTTCTGTGTGTGGAGCTTAATTCATATTCAGATTCATTTAATATCTCCAAAAAAAAAAAAAAAAAACGATTTGTGTTTGTTCTGTTTCTTATCTCGAATTGAATGTAATCAACTTTAATGGGATGTTAAATCGTTGTCGATGGAGGTTGAGTCTAATGAACGTCATCTAATTTAAATCAAATAGATTTGACAAAACCCCACATAAGTCTCGTTTGTCATGATCAAACTTTATTCTAATTCCATAAATATTACCATAAAAGATAATTACATCACTCAGTATTGTACAAACATACATACTGTCATTACCCAATCTGTTTTATTTGTCTTATTACGTATTGCGATTATGCAAGAAATTGTGCAATACCACCGGAAACCTTGTGGGGGGCAGTATAGAGTTAATAGTCCCCAATCAGTCAGGAAAACAACAAAAAAAAGCCTATTCCAGCCTTCTGTTATACGTACATGTTTATATGTATGTAAACACACAAAGTTTGGGAAATATTAAGCTAGAGGGACGTGGACCCTTGTTTTACCGCAGATAATATGACCCTGTGCCCTTAGATGTCCTGATTCTTCTACACTGGACCTTTTAAGAAAAACTGAATAATATTGTCCAAGAAAACAAATATTTTTAACGTCTAGAGCAGGGGTGTCAAACATACGACCCGGGAGCCAGAACCGGCCCGCCAGAGGGTCCAATTGCCCCACAGGATGAATTTGTTAAAATTTCACACTAATCCAAACGTAATGTCAAATGCTCCAGATACCCATGACTAAATGTTTGTGCCTTTATAGATCCAGTGTGCTGTGTAAATAGTAAATTTAGGCATGATATTGTTGAAATTGGACTTATTTCTCAAGAAATTTCATGTTTTGTAAAATTATCCTTCAGTAAATATAAAACAAAGGAGAAAAAACAAAGGGGTTCTTGTAGTTCATAGGTTATTATGCTATTATTTTACTGGCCCCCTTGAGATCAAATTGTGCTCTATGTGGCCCCTGAACAAAAATGAGTTTGACACCCCTGGTCTAGAGGCATATCAACACTAAATGAGTTCAATTTGACATCTTGGCCCTAAACCAGGGGTCTCAAATGTCGTGTTTCCATCATGGTACCGCACGGTTTAGACCAGTAAAGCCCTTGCTTTGCGACTTCAGTCAGTGACATATGTAGCGTGACGTTGTGCCCGTGGTGTTCGCTGTTACACCAAAGTGAACCAAAACTCAAATGACATGGTGTCCAATGAGTGACTAGTTTGGTTAGTAGGGGGCCGGTGAACTTTCTGAGAGTTTTTTTAGCGTCCAATTACCATAGAGAACCCCCGGTTCTGCTTTAGTGACGCAAAGCTTTGATCATGGGCCATAGATATAAGGTTGATAAATTCAGTTTTGAAAGCAGAAACAAAAAGATGCCGCGACACATATTTGACCTGATTATGTGTTAACATTTTCCAGTTCCGGTATATTACACTGCAGCATTGAGAAAGAGGCGGGGAGGGGGGAGGGGGGGGAGATTCTAAGTTTAGCAAACAACCTCCCGCCGCATGTTGATGTTGAGTCATTAACTGAAGCCTTGCATGATGGGTAAAAAAACCCTGTTTGGCTGTGGTTTCCCTGTGTTTCCCAGCAGTGTGTTAATGGCAGCTGGCAGAATGACTGTGCAGCTCTGTCTCACCGCTAATCTCATCATAGCGCCGCTGAGGTCTGACCTGAAGCCTCCGCTATCAGCAGGGTCCAGGAGCACAATGACGGGCTCTGCCTCGACAGAGGTATTGTGATGAAGATGCAGAAGCGTGTGAAGCTCAAACCAAACACAAAAGACGAGGAACAGATTTGTATCCTTGTCCATTTTTTCGGTCCTCTGACTTGATTGTAGCATCCGTTGTCAGTCAGTGCGCTAAGCTTTCCCCCAGCTGCGCGTTACGTAATACGTAACAGCCGAGGACGACCACAGTTGAGTGAGCAGACGCGGTAACTCAGGCGGAGCAGAGACAATACTGTTGCCCCGTCCTTATGTAAGGTGCTGTTTGCGTTTTCCTTCCACTCGACTGGGAAGACGACGACAATGAGGATGATTGAGGAACAGAACAATGCGGCTCAGTACGTAAAAAAAGACCCGCGCCATTACGAGAGGTGGGAATCACAGGGTACCTCACGATACGATACACGGTCCGCGATACAACAATGAACGTGGATTTCTTAACTTAGCTTTCTCCACCCTTATCCCACTGTAAGCTCCCTCTTCTTCAGCCAGGTAACTTCCACCCAAGTTTCCCTCATTCGAATTCGAGTAGCGCCACCGTGAGGAGACGTGAAGTAGTGACGCCCGGCGAGTGAAACTGGCAGCGACTGTTTACTTTAGAATGAATATATCAAGTTTTATGATTACAACTGAGCCACAGTTTGTCATACCATCAATGTATACCCAGTATATTTGATTAACATTATTAACTTTTCCCAGATATAAAAGCGACCTAATCTTACCAACACTGTACTCATGATGATTTCATGATGACAATCAATTTTGAATAAAAAAAAAACAAACATGTTTTGAATTGCAAGTCATCCATGTATTTGAATATTCAATGAAGTAAACCTTTGAGCGCATGAGAGCTAGTGAAAGTTATGCGGGGTTCGCTAACGGGGACAAGTTAATCAATAACTATTATGATAATTGATTCATTGGTGTTGAGTAGTTGGAGTATTTAATGGTTTCTCTGCTCCATATAACAAAGAAATTATTAAAACATCATAATTTCCAGGTTTGGTAAACACCGATCAACATTTTACAGACCAAACAAGTACTGGATTACTCGACAAAATAATCGACCGATTAAGCGCCGATGAAAATAAGAGTCCATGATATAAATGTTGTCTGTCGCTGTGACCTTGTGATAATAGATGCACCACAGGTTATGTAGACACTGGAGTGGAAAAGATTTGTTTTTATAAATGCAAACATTGATGAAACGTTTGTTCGGGAATATTTTCAATATACAGCGAATAGTCACTGCAATAGTCCACGCATTTTTGGACAAAGCAAGACATTTGGGAATGGCATCGCCATCATAAACTAACATTTTTCAACATTTCAAGTCACCACTTAGCCAATAGATTCATCTATTTTGGGAATAATTGTATGTCAATGTACGCACACGTATCAATAGATGAGTGTGTTCACTTTGTCATAAAGAGACATATTTTGTTGTGTTCTTGCTAATATCCTGTGATAAACCCGGCTGGCAGAGCTCCTGCTCACAAAATGGACGCCACTGAACATTACATCCAAGGACAGGCCGTATCCGTTTAATGTCTATTAAGAGCGGTGAAAGGGAAACTGTGTGTGTGTGTGTGTGAGTGTGTGTGTGTCTGTGATAGCCTTCCATCAGGTTAACATCAGCAAAGTGCGCGCTATCATTACATCAGTTCCATCATTTATTTTTTTTATCGCTCTGATTTTATATTCGTGGCTGCAGCTAATAAAGATGTTCCTCATCAATTCTGTTTGTTGCATTCGGCAGCCAGTGCTCAATAATCCAGCGACGTTAACGTCGTCGTGTCAGACAAAACTGATCGATCACCGCTGAGCATGACTCAGAAATTGTGGATTTTATTTCACACTGAACGAGTGAAAGCATGTCCTGACTGCGATAGCCGGGACGTTAAAATAATTTACTGT
The DNA here is from genome assembly GCF_019176455.1 of Solea senegalensis. Taxonomy (NCBI): domain Eukaryota; kingdom Metazoa; phylum Chordata; class Actinopteri; order Pleuronectiformes; family Soleidae; genus Solea; species Solea senegalensis. The sequence goes on from NC_058028.1 coordinate 4,374,961, forward strand.
ATTTTGAATCCGTCCTTGTGCACGCGGCGCTTTAGGGAGCGATAGCAGCCGTGCAGGGGCTGTGGGCTGCGTCCTAACAAACAGAGATGACTGCAGCGGGAGCTGTGAAGACCAGATATAACACACACAATAGCACCATTACATTACACACACACACACACACACTTGCAGTTCAGTCTGGTGTTTTGTTCCATTATTTGGAAAATAGTGTAGGTTCAGGTTGAAGAGATATTTTCTGTGTGTGTGTGACAGTCAGCGCTGAATTTCAGGGGAAAATTGGGCCGTCGTTGTGGGTGAAAATGATACCGAGAACATGAGCCGTAATTGTGATGCTGAATGTATTATTACAGCGTATAAAAGCCACAGACTCTATATAAAAATACACGTTTCTTCTACAGAAAGAAGTTAAAAAATAAACCATATTCTGTTGAAGAAGAACTAAACTTAGTGATTGAGACTATTAACTCGTCGGGAAATATTTACTCATGGTATCATTTAAATAAGAAGTAGAAGTAATAAGAAGCAACCACCAGGTTCTGATACTTCTGTCGTTTTTGCTGGACTTCACTTTTAATTTAAATCTGCAGACATTAAACTGTGCCTTTCCTTTCTATGCTGATGATACTGCAACACTCTAACAACTAATCTGATTAATCTGTTGATTATTTTCTCGATTACTTGTTAGTTTGGTCCGTAAAATGTCAGAAAACGTTGAAAAATGTCGGTCGGTGGTTTCCCAAAACCTGGAAACGATGACGTTCTCCAACGTCTCGTTTTTGTCCTCACTTTTAGCAATTTCTTTGTTACGTGGAGCTAAGAAACCAGAAAATATTCACGTTGATGCTGAAACAATCAGAAAAACACTCAAAATAGTTGACAATTAGAGTTTTTTAACGAGAAATGGTCAAAAGATTGAGTTGGTATCTACATTCATAGTTTGTCACTTCAGTGTAACCAGGGCTCAAGACTACGACCAAGAATCACTGGAGTATAGTTAGTAGTTTCATATTTTCTATAGATGTAGTAATTAAAGTTTGTTTATTGTGTGTTTGTACGGCGCCGTCTGCGCTGCCCTGTTGGAGATGAAGATAATTGGGTCTCAAGCAGCGGTGTAGTCTACATGATTCACAGGTGTACACACACCCTTCTCTCAAAATTATGTATCCAGCAATGTACACACTATGTGTGTACTTTACCTGGAGACAAACGTTAACGTGCACCTTATTTTTCTTAACAATTGTTTACACAAGTGTGAATGTGTAGTCTATGAGAAATGTCAAATGTGTTGTATGTAGATTGGAACGTGTCCCAGAATCAGCCATTTATCACGGACGACAGATCGTCTTACGTGATTTTCGTATTCCCGTAGCAGCCTCCGCGTTAAAACCAGTTAAAGCGAAGCTTCAACTGTTCTCTACGGCTCTGGGTCCCCTTTTTTCCTTGAAGTCCCCCCTTGGTTGTGTCCAGGACAAACCAACTTTACCCTTTGGTACTTTTATGTCTCTCAGGCAACAGGAACATGGTTGGTGATAAATAGCTTAATACATTTAAAGGTGGTTTTAATTTAGCTGAGACCGACTTCTGATTATACGATGTGAGTGTGTATATTACATACGCACAAATATAATTATATTAACCTCACAAACAAAATCCATGGCGTCCCCCTGAGGGGGGGTCTATGGGACAACACAGAATAATTTTTTGTCACCACGGTGACCTTGACGCTGATTGGACAAATGCGGCAAAAAAAAAATGTAATTTCCATGGAAGCTCAGCTTCTCTGGGAGTCAGTGGAGCAGTGGGCGGGGCACGATGATTGGAGGAACTGTGTGAAAGGCGGAGCCCGTTTTTGAAACATACTGCTCGTTGTGTGTTATTTGCTCAGTGATGTAGACCATTTTCATTTGTACGTACATACACTGTAAATAAAAACACTATTATAGCATTTCAGTTCTACACAATTATCGTGTTTCCTTGTTCTAGTTCTTTGTTTGCAGAATTTCTGTAAAAATAACCGGGCCTGAAATGAGTTCCCCTCGTTTCAAACCTGTAGAATTGTGGTGGGAAAACTGCCCACGGAGTGATTAATGTTACAATTGATCACGCGAGGCAGAAGAAGCACACAGCGCGAGTAAAGAGAGACAGAGACTGAAAATAAACCTGGCCATGAAGTATAATAATCACAATCATTAATTGTCATGAACCATAAAAGAGTTCTAAAGTTCTGGTGAAGATTTGGAGCCCAGGTTGTTTTTAGATGAGCAACTTGTTTTACTGTTTTCTTGGCCAGTCTCCCTTGTAAAATACAACCATGCGATTAACCTTGTTAAATCAAAGCTAGATAGATTAAATAAACTGGACTTTGTCCGTTTTTATACACCGTCTTTGAAAAACAGCCTGGTGTCCTGTGGCTCGTAAAAACGAGGAAGTCCAGAGTTGGATGTGATTGGTGTTTTGCATCCCGTTGCCAAATAAAGATTTATGCTCCTGTGTTACCGTGGAGAAAAAACCCCAAACAATTGGACAGGGTTTAATTTATAATCCCTGCTGTGCTTTCACGGGGGATTGATGAAAAATTAAACCTGATGTCTTGTATTCATGGGGCTTAACTGTGCTCCCAGAGGACTGCAGGCTGGATGTGACAAGTGAGCTCCTTCAAATGTAAAGCAGGGGGCTTGGTGTTAAATTACCTCTGCTGTCTGACAGATGTGTGTGTGTGTGTGGTGATTACGTTCTCCGGCTGACCTTCACAAACACGTAAAGATGCAGAGCGCGGGAGACCTCAGCGTTGGAGGCTCCACTTTGATTTTCCGTGTCTGAAGCAGTTTGGTGGATTTATGACGCGGCCGTAATTCGGGAGAGATGTGTTTCTCTCGTGCCAGGCATGATGGTGTGAGGCCTGCCGCACGAGGACAAACCATGATGGAGGAGGCTGCCAGTCAGCTGGAGAGAGCGCACGTGCACAGCGTCTATGACAAGATCGCTCCGTATTTCAACGACAGCCGCTACAAAGCCTGGCCCAAAGTACGGCAGTTTCTGCTGGACCTGGAGCCGGGGAGCATCGTCGCTGACATCGGTGGGTCTGAATCTTTTTCTTCTCTGTTCTTCAAAGTTTTTTTCCCGTAAACACGCAGCGTTGTTCCGTCATTCGTCTTCATCCACACGAAACCTCGAAACGGACGAAAACACTGTGGTACTGAGGTTTCTGCCCAGGTGTGTTGTAGCTGACGGTCTTGGTCTTGGTCTCGGCAGGGTGTGGCAATGGCAAGTATCTTCACATCAACAAGGAGGTGTTCAAGCTGGGCTGCGACGTCTGTCGCCCCCTGGTGGACTTCGCCTGGAGCCAAGGACACGAGGTCCAGATGTGTGACGGACTGCGGTTGCCTTACAGGGACGGCTGCTTCGACGCCGTGCTTTCCATCGCAGGTGCGTGACACAAAAACAGATTCTGACACGCACTCGTTCTCACTGATAATTATTTTAGGATTAGTGTATCTTAAGAAAACTGTATGTTTGTTGCTTTTCAGACTTTTCAGGGTTAACCGCTGGCAGCTGTAAACCACTCATTCTCCTGCACCAAACCCCTTAGAGAAAAGCAATTTTTTACATCACAGCAAACAGATGAGGTTCATCCACTCCTGCCTCCATCTTTGCGTTCACATGTCCTCTTCTAACTTTGGTGTTTGCAATCATTCGTCCATATTTACCCAAGTGGCATAAAATGGCCAAACATTGCAGCGGTAGAGCAGCAGCTCCTGTGTCTCCACGCGCTAGAAATGCTGATTTTCTCTATGGGGTTTGGTGCAGAAGGGTTTCCTGTTTCCAGTTGAAAAGAAAAGTCTAAACAAAACATATTCTTAGGGTGTCGATTACATTTAGTTGTCTCTTTTATTAAGTTGGTAAAATCAGTTTCTCCAATTGTGAGCGTCACATGTGTAGTCTAAAAAAACACTGAATGTTAATTTAGTGGTTGCTTGTAGCCCCTTTCATATGTATGAATACCAACTGATGCAGCTGCCATTTGCCTCATATTAAATGAACTGCCAATAATGATAAACATCAGCTGTCGATGAGCTGGTGTTGTTGCCATGCCAACAGAGTGAACTGAGTTTGTCCTCTAACAAAAGACTGTAATCAGGAACCAAAAGGACAGCAGACACCCACTCCTCTAATTGATCCCGTGTGCCGTATCCTGCGCTTTTAATGACACGTCATCATAATTGAATCAATGCCTGCGCCACTCGTCCTGCTCACGTCTGACAGATTGATATTTTTGTCACAGTCATCCATCACTTGTCCACCAAAGAGCGGCGCATCCGAGCAATAAGGGAGATGGCTCGCACCCTGCGCGTGGGCGGACGCCTCATGATCTACGTGTGGGCCATGGAGCAGAAGCGCCGCAAGTTTGAGAAGCAGGACATCTTCGTTCCCTGGAACCCGAACCCTCAGTCCACCTCGGAGCACGGTAAGACCAGGAGGAGAGCCGCGGCGCAGAGCGTGAGCGAAGCCCTGGACAACAGTGACAAGCACAGGAAGGTGAGAAGCACATCGTCCGTCGCCGACGACGAAGACCTGACCTGCAGCGTGCCACAGCAGAGGACGCAGAGACTCTGGTTCTTCTCCAGGTCTCTGGACTCCGTGTTCGACTTTGGCAACTTGACCGTCTCGCGCTCGTCCTCCAGAGACATGAGCACTCTGTTGTCGCCCACCGGCGAAAGCGAGGGGAGCAAGTCAAGCCAGGGCGGGAGAGGACGGGGACTCATCAAGCAGGTGTCCAGCTTCTTCTCTCCTCCGTCTGTGATCGGCTCAGAGGAGGACGTCTTCGACGCGGTCACGGATCTGCACAGGGGACAAACTTACGGCGGAGGAGGCGGCGACAACAACAACGGCACGGAAAGCCAGGCCGTCTCGGTGTCTTTGGCCCAGGAGTGCGGCTCCCTGGCTCTGCCGGACCTGGTGCCTTTCCAGAAGGAGCACCTGAAGCAGTCGGGAGGTGAAAGTGAAGGAAGAGAGCAGCAGCAGCAGCAGCAGGAAAGCACAAAGAGTCCTCAGGGGGACGAGAGGCAGGTGGACGCCTCCTGCCTGAGGTACTACCACGTCTTCAGGGAGGGAGAACTGGCAGAGCTGATAGAGAATCACGTGGACGAGCTTCATGTCACACACACCTACTTCGATCACGCCAACTGGTGCGTGGTGGCAGAGAAAGTCCAGTTGTGGAAAATATGACATTTTTCCCTTTTTTTTTTGTTCATAATCCTTTTATTTATTTATTTATTTATTTTTTTTAGACTTTGCATCAACTCTGCCTCGAGTTTTAACCTTTTTTTTGTTACTGAAAAAAAAAAACAATGGAGACGTAGCCACTTTTTAACACTAAAGTAAACCATTCCAGCGAGGTTGTATATGAGGTGTTTACATGGTCGCCGTCAGTGACAGACGAGAAAAAAACTGGTTTTAGGCGTTAAATCAAAGGCTCATCTTAACGTAACAATTTATTAAGATAAACTTTTGCTGCCTTTTCACCCTGCCGTCCCACACCAAAGTCCCATTGAAAAATTTTTTGTTTTTAGCTCATGGCAACACGGGAGCTGCTGGTCTACTGCTGCAATGTTTTGGCCCATTTGTGCCTCTTTTTTTTTATTCTGTAGCCATATTATTAGGAACAGTGAGTGTTTTAGGCAGATTCTCGTATACACCTCATACAGTGACATTTTAATGACCCCCTTTAATTATTTCAATTCAGCAGTGTTCAGCAATGGCTACGTCTGTATATTCCACCACTATTTTTTTAAAAGTATTTATTCTGCTTCAGTTTTGTGTTTAAAGCCAGTGAGCAGTATCCACACACCGACTGCCTGCTCCCATTTTTAGTGTCAATATTTGAATTTTTTTCACCCAAAACGCAGCAAATTGTGGGATTTTTAGAGTTTTAAAGCAGGATTACAGCAGTGGAGATGTTAGAAAATACAATTTTTCCTCTTTGGAGTCATTATGACACGAGGTGAAAAGGGCCACACTCTTGAAGGTCCATAGCGCTATCATTGTTCTTATTATTATAATAATTATTCCCGCGCACTCTGACCTCCCTGATATCTGAAGTCACATGACACTGCTGCTGCTCAATGATCTCGTGCTTCAGGCTCAGTTTGGCGAGTATTTTCAGTTCCTTTCGTTTCCTTTTTTTTGTCCTGAAACCTCTCGGTAAAACAGGCCACGGGGAGTTTTGCATATTCAAACATCAACATCGGCAAACGTGTTTTTTTAAGCAACTTGTTTTAGCCTTTTTTTTTTGAGCACTTCTGAGCAAACACGCTGGTTTGCCTGACTTCCTTCGATAAAAACACAGTAGTGGATGATTATACGTTGGTTTTTGTTTCAGGCACTTTTGTTTTGTTTGTTTTTAAGGCCAGAAGTTCTCCACCACTTCGATCTACTTATGATTCATTTTATTGAAGAAAATTCAGTGTATAGGATTCAGTAACATCTAACAGTGCTCGTATATCGTTGCCTTCAAGTGACGCAAGGACATGAAACATCCTCTCGAGGGTCAGTGTTTCTGTCCCGATCTGCTGTAGAAACGTGGTGGACAATTTCCTTGTCGGGGTTGACTTTAAAAGCCCAGCGTGGGAAAATGAGTGACATCTAGTGGTGAAATTGTAGATTGCAGCAGTTTCCGCGATGGGACTTGACGTAAAAGTGGACGTCCAGTTTATGAAACAAACTAAAAACATGCAATTTGATCACGTCCGTCATGGAACCACGCACACAAGAAAGAAAAGAAAATGAATGAAAACGCAACACTTTGTAGTTTCAGGTGATTACATTTAAATGATGCTCCATTTCTCGCTGATAGATCCCACTGAATCCTTTACACTGGACCTTTTATTGCACTGATTTTACTCTGACTGCCTGTTTTTACGTGTGTACAACTCTGACTTCAATCTGGCACCAAGTGTCAGGGATGGAGTGGAATACAGATATAATTGGGTCACGTGAACCACGACGCCGTAAACACATTTATGCTGAAACGTTAACCACCAACCGACGACGAAATAAGCAGTGACTCAGCTAAAGTGCTGTCGTTGATTTTAGCCTGTGTGTCTAGTGAAGTGTGCGATATTTCAGGACGATCTGATCTTGCGTTTTTTTTCCGCGCTCCGGTGTCCGAGCCACTCATTTTTTGGACCGATATCCATAGTAAGTATTATATCAGCTCATCCCTGAGCTGAGAATATCATAAACACTATTATTATACAGGAAAAACTAAAGAAAAACAACTCTAATATGTGCAGAATATCTTCCAAAACCATTTGTGTCTTTAGCTCGGTGTGTTTTCTTCAAAGAACGCTGTTGTTTTTCACATCCGTAACCGTCGTGTAGTTGTCTCGTAACAAGCAGATTGTGCCACTGGTGTGTTTCAACAAATCAACTGCCTCCTCCTCCTCCTCCTCCTCCTCCAACTGTGATTGAATTGATTGCACTGTAACACAAAGTCTCCACGTCGCTGCTCGATGTCGGTGAAGGACGGACACACCGGAGGTAAAAACTTGACGATCTGTGTCTTTCCCGCCACGGAACGGTGAGGAACGTCATCATCAAACTGAATGTCTTACGATGTTAAATGTTTTTAAATGAGTTTTTCCTTTATTAAATATTTTTCATTCATGAGTGTTTTCGTGCTGCCTTCCCCGACATTAACGGTCCATTAGAATTTGCTAGATTGACACTGATAATCAGTTCAGCCTGGATTTATTTTTAATTTCATGGCTGTAGATATCTTCAACCGTTTGGGAGTCACGGTACTGAGAAACCGACAATGTCACAAACTGCAAAAGTTGGGTGCGTGATCATCCAACGCACAATACGTCAGTAACTATTTACCAAATTACAATAACCTGAGTGTAAGAAATACATCAATTGTACATTATGAAACAATACTAACCAGGAATATTCAGCACTAGGTACCAGAAAATTGACGTTTTTTCCAAACACACATATTGGCATTGGCTCCTAAATATTAGGAGTTACCCTTTAAGGATCATCTCGAGTCAGGAGACGTAAAGTTTTAGAGTCCACACTCCCTCCAGACCTGCAATAAGGATAAAAGACGTCAAGTTAAGAATAGTATTTCCAAAAGAATTGAAACTTAAAATTTGGCAAAGATTGTTTTGACCCAGTTTTTGAGAACCACTGTCTTGTGTTCTATGACCTGAGTTGCTGCTCTGTGGACGATGGAGTGTCTGAGCGCCAGTTTGTCGATGTCTCGCGAGTATCCTCCTCCGATGACGGCGGCGACGGGGACGCCTCTGCTCACCGCCGTCCTCATCACGTACAGATCTCTCTCGCGCAGGCCTTCGTTAAAGGAGACAGACAGTTACTACGGGTTGTGTGTGCGGTATGTTTTTTTTTTAGGGAAGAAACTCACGCGTCCGAACGTCATCGCACACCTTGATCGGTGAGATGGAGCCTGCCGAGCTCGTCGTCTCGGTGAGGGTCGACTCCTGCATCGTACAGTACCAGATCTGGATGGAACGTGTCCAACACCCAAGGGAGATGAGCTTCGACTGTAGATTCCATTCATATTAAATAGTGTTTAAAACAACAGCTTTATGCTACGACGTCTTTGGACAGCGTCTACGAGAAAAACAAATTTCACATCGTATGTGTAATTCCGCCACACGAAAAACGAAAAAAAAAAGTGTGGGCTGTGTCCCCCTGGTGGACTGTTGAGGTAAATTTTTAAAATGAGTGAACAGAGGTGATAAAGTCATCTGATTTGTGTTATTTTTAGGGATCATAAGTATTAAAAACATAACACATCACACTAAGTGGCTTTCAGGTGTAAAAAAAAAAAAGTTTTGTTTGTGTTGATTGTACCTAATTTAATGGACAACAGAAGATTTTCAGAATGTAAATTCAGACTTAAAATTTAAAAACGTAAAAGGTACAGTGTGTAAAATTAACAACATTTATTGGTGACGTTGCAGCTCGTCTCACCCCTCTCTTCTAAGTGTTGGATAACTAACCTATGTAGCCTTTAGTAAGCGTCAAAACTCAAAAAAGACTTAGTTTGTCCGCTGTGGGCTACTGTATGGTACAATCAGGTATCAAGTATAATTATTTTATTCTCAATTTTTCCTGCAAATGGAAATAATTTCCCCTAAATTTTACAAACTGAATCCTGGCATTGACAACACATGTATTATTATAATTATGGTCTGTAACTTGCCGATGGAGAGGTACTCCTTGTCTTCCAGTCCGTCCTCGACGCTCACATCGAGGTCACTCTGTTGTTTACGGAGAGGGAAGTTTTTCCCACAATGCACCGAGAACGTGAACACGCACGGCTCGTCTTTAAATATAAAAGCTGTGCCGTCGCCCTGGTGGAGACAAAAGGAAGTTTGATGACAAAAACCTCACAAAACATGCAACTACTTTTAAAAAAGAATCTCCCTTAAGTGCCGGGGTTTTTTTTTACTCGTCAGCACAACCTAGTGATTGTTTTCTGTACCAGCACCTGCTGTGTCACATGACCCACAACCTCAAAATTTTAAATGAAGACAGGTGTGCAGATCCTATGTTCAGAGGAAGTGGAAGGTGCTGTAAGAAACAGTCTTCCATCGAAAATAACGTGTTCATTTGACCAAATCAGACGTCAAAGTCTAGTTAAACTTTGTTTTTTAATTTGGGAGATTTGGGAGGACATGAATCAACATCCACAACAGCATCTGTGGAACAAGCCATGACTGTGAGTAGCACTGTGTGTTGATAATGTTGAAAAAGGTAGAAAAATATTATTTTTAACTCAAAATCCCAGTTTAAAATTGAATTTTTCAAGTCATTGATGAACTTGTTAACAAACGGCTAATTTAGTAAATTAAATGCCAATTACTTTGTAATCGCTTACTCAGTTTAAGTTCTATGATTTCAGATTTTTAAATGTGAACATGGTTTCGAGAAACTGTCACTGACATTTTCTGGGTTTAAAACACAAAACTAAAAGAATAAATGAGTAATTTAACAGATTAACTGAATGAAAACAATCACTAGTACATGTTGGATACAATATATTCAGGTTCTCATCTTTGTGTTTGAGTATACTGAGTAAGATTTTATTAGTGGTTTCATGTCTTGTTTGTAATTCATAAATTACAAATCAAAAAGTCACAAAAATCACACTTAATGTATCAGCTCTAACTTTCTCTGCATATATCATGTTTTTCTAATATCGTACGACGTGTCAGTCAAATAAAAAGTAGCCCGTCACCTGATGGACGTCCAGATCCACGATCAGGACCTTCCTCTTTGGTGAGGAGTTGTTCATGACCGATTTGGCTGCGACCGCCAAATCGTTGAGGAGACAGAATCCTGAGCCGTAGCTTGGAAACGCGTGGTGAGTTCCTCCTGCTGTGCTGCAGGTCAGACCTCGCTGCAGAGCCACGTTGGCGGCCAGAACTGTCCCCCCTGTCGTCAAACACAGGACCGGGAGGACATTTTGAGTAACAGTGGTAGTAGTAGTAGTATTGTTAATGTAGCAGTACGTGTAATCTTACCCAAATGCTCACTTCTGAACACAGTGTGATTATGTTTCCCCCCCCACATTTATATCACCTGCAGGGGGCGATGTGTCTACACTGTGATTTTTCATCACGGTCACATAATGCAACAGTTTTGGGTAAATGTAGTTTGTAATCCAGGTCAAGTAAACATGGTTAGGAAAGACCAAGTGCAACTTTTTTAAAATGTATTTATTTGATTATTCAGATAATCAAATATCTGAATATTTGATTATCCTCGTGTCTCCTCCTCACCTGTTTCATATCGACAGCGTCTCACGAGGCCTTCGCTCCAGGAGAAACCCGTCCTCCTTTGGTCCTTCTCGCTGGTTTTCCCATGTATGAAGTTGTCCAGGTATTCCTCGGTGTGCACACAGCTCAGTAGCTCTGTGGAGGCTATTTCAGGGACCCACACCTACTGTAAACAAGCAAATTCACACTGACGAAGAAGTTCTAATACAGGGGTCTCGAACACAAATGACCTGGGGGCCACCACTGAGCGTCTTGTCTGGTCAGAAGGAAAAAAAATGTTTGTTTTATGATTTATAGTTCACAATATGTATATATTGTGTATACAATGTGTATATATAATATGTAATGTATAAATATCAAAAACAGACATTTTGTACTATTAATAGTAATAATAACAATAATAGTAGTCGTTGTCTTACCCACCTGTTTGTGTGTAAACGAGTAGCAGCAGTAATATTAGTAGTAGCGTAACAGCAGTAGTAATACTTCTAGTAATAGTAGTAATGATACGCACCTGTAATTATGTGCAGTATTGGTAGCATCAGTAGTAGTAGTACTTGTAGTAATAGTGTTACCCACCTTTTTGTTTGTACATAAGCAGTAGCAGTAATATTAATAGTAGTAATATTACATTAATATTAGTCATAGTAATTGAGTAGTAGCAGTAGTATTGGTAACACTAGTAATAGTTGCAGTAGTAGCAGTAGTGATATTGGTGTAATTCTAGTAGTAGTACTTAACGACCTGCTTGTGAGTATTAACAGTAGTGCTAACAGTAGTAGTAATACTTCTAGTAATGGCAGTAATGATACGCACCTGTTTGTGAGTAATTATGAGTAGTATATATGTCGTAGTAGTGCTTGTAGTAATAGTGTTACCCACCTGTTTGTGTGTACAACGTGGTAGCAGTAATATTGGTAGTAGTAATGTTACAGTAGTAGTAGTAGTAGTAATGTTACCCACTTGCTTGTAGTAGCAGTAGTATTGGTTAACAATAGTTGTTGTAGTAGTAGTACTAGTAATAGTTCTAGTAGCAATAATATTAGTAGTAGTAGTAGTAGTAGTAGTAGTAGTGTTACGCACCTGTTTGTGTGTAATGACTTGGTCTTGGATTAAAAAGTGTAAAACCCGTGGAAACTTGTCGATTGGAAACCTGTGCTTCGGTGGAAGATCACACACATAATGTCTGTGATGAATCACAGGTAAACCGCTGCTGTCGTCACGTCTCACCTGTCAACAGGTGAATGACGTCAGCTTTAATCCCGTCTGTGACGTTATTAAACGATCAAAAAACTTCATATCTTACCGTTTCTTCGTGAAAACATCTACAGGGGGAGAAAACGGCTCTAAACAACCGCGCGACTTTCACACGCGGACTTTGAGAAAACAATTTATTTACGAAAATCATGTCTCTGATTTAATATTAAACTGACTGACGTTCAGTGACGCAATAAAGAGAATTTATCACGTGAATGTCAGTTTGTTTTGAAAGAAGCTGCTCATGAGCTGAGGGTTTCTTCTGCTGTGGACCCGGCTGTTGACGGATGTCGGTGTTAGAGTGGTGCTGCCCCCTTCCGACCTGGAGTGGAAATAACAACCGAGTCAGTGTCAGTGACTGTTTAACGCCATCTACTGACATAAAGCTACTGCTGCACAACATCATAGAATGACAGTTTTAACTTATTAAATATTAATTAATTAATTAATTAATTAATAATAAATAAATAAAATAAATTTGCTAATGTAGTCCAATAAGTAAGAAAGAAAACATTCTGGAAAGTAAATTTTTTTAAAAAAATACACAGCAGAGGAACTGAAAAATTGAATAATACTAATACTAATTTGAGATATGTGACAAACAACGTTTGAAGCAACACCAGACTTGATTTTTACTGAACTTTATTGGACTGTTTCACTCGGTTGTTTGTAGTGCTGCACGCGATGTGTGTTTAAGCAAACCAACAGAGCAAATCCATCGTAGCTGAGTTGCCCTGTCATCTTGGCATGTGTGTGTGTTTTTGGAAGCCAACGTGTTTGTGTTTGTTCAAAAGGAAAAAGTGAGGTGTACGTGTTTCTGGCACATGTTGTCATTTTACACAACATCATCATCACAAAACCACACATCCCTCACAAAACTCTGCCTCACATCTCACAGCGGAAGGAATTCAGAGGCCGTTTGTGAGAGTTGGCGGAGCGTGTTACAGCAGGTGAGGACGGGGGTTTGTTGTTGGAGGTAATTAATTTGTAGCTTGTGTGTGTGTGTGTGTGTGTGTGTGTGTGAGAGGGAGACACAAGGCTGACGAGTCACATAAAAAGGTCAAACTGATTGACCTGTAATCAAAGTGATTTAACCATAAAGTTGCCTTTTTTTATAGTAAACATTTTATATTTAAGAAAACTTTTGTTGGATACATTTAGATATATTTAAAAAGGGGATTACATAAGTAAATGTATACATTCAAATGTTAACAAAACAAATTGTGTTTTTTATGCTTAATTAACAAAAAATTTAAAAAAACACGGAAAGTTTTAAAAAGATATTAAAGAAGTATTATTTATATTCATTTGTTCTTGAAATTGGTTATTTCTGAGAAAACACTATTGTTGTATTGGAGCACATACATATCATATTGCCTGATTCTTGTATATACACGGTTTATACATTATTCCATTATAATGCATAATACATTATATTAGGGGTTCCCAAAGACTGGGTCTCAGATGTTTCGCAGCGGGTATTTTTTGCTTCCCCAAACAAATTTTGCGGTATTCTCTCAACCTTTTAGCTAAGATTCATGTGTATTATGTTTTAAATAACAAACATAAAATTAAGTTTTAACTACATTAGCAAACAAAGTATTTATTCACCTATTAAATAATGATATCAGATGTTTTAGATATGGCTGTAATATTTGTAAAATCTCTTTAAAAAAAAGTGGGAAAGTTTGGGAAAACACTGCATTTATATCATACTTTCCTCCCCAAATCTTGTTTACACTTGTCACAATGGAATTTCTTTGTTGTGACACATTAACCCACACGTCAACCTTAATTTGCTGGTGTAAATGACTAATAGTGCGGAAATGTTAAATTGAACGGGGAAGTGCCGTTTGAGAATGAAACAAACTGCAGTATGTTTGCTCACCGTGACGACTCGTTCATCAGATGGAGACACAGTGAGAGTGTACAGAGAATAAGTGATAACACAGAACATCTGTGGAATGCTGGGAATCTGTAGGGAAGCCGAAACGCTGCAGAGATATTGAGTCAGACTGTGGTATTGTTGGAATGTTTTCTAATGGCGTTCACTATTGTGGTGCACTCTCCATTTCAACAGGGGGGTTCTGTTCATGTTACATAAGTATGTAGGTAAAGTTTATTTATATAGCACTTTTCACAGATAAAAGCCTCTCCAAAACGTTTTAGGCTCCCTCTTAAAAGAATAACCCCTGAAACATTTTATACTGATTTTAAAGGTCATGTATGTGAGATGTAAGCATAATATGTCATTGAGACACAGAGTAATGCCCCACTCTATATCGATAGCGAATTTTGTGGAGAGACGGCGTCCTCTCTCGGGTTCCTGGGGACACACATCACAGAGGGGCATGATTGTAGGTGTTTAAAAAAAGCTACCATGCAACAGCGACTACACTTCCCTAAGAATGCTGAACAAGAACGAGTGCGCTGTCGTATCGCGTCACGCCGTGGTATGCCGGCTGTTCAGCTGCGGACAGGGAAGCTTTGTGGGGGGTGATCAAAACAGCCCAGAAAATCATCAGCTGCCCCCTGCCCTCCCTGCATGACATCACCAGTTCATGGCCTCTCAGCAGTGCCCCAAAAATCATCTCTGACCCCTTACATCAGATGCAGGATGTCGTTAAATGGCAACTAAAATGGTGACCATATCCCTTCTCTACGTGTTTGTTCAACAAAGAACAGAATAATGCAGCTAATAGCAATTTGACACACAGGATGCTAGCAGAGAGCAGCTGCTAGTGTCAGAAATGCTGAATCATACCAAACCTACAGTAAGTAGCATCTCAGAAATGCCTCATCCCGTGGAGAAGATGCGTTAAAATACTCAAAAAGAGTAGGAAGTTGACAAACGTGCCTATGAAGATACTTTTTCTCCAGAACAGGAAAGCAACACGGGCAACTTCAGCCAAGTTTAGCTAGCGCTCGCTGTCTTTGTCTCTTTCAGTTTGTCGCAGAATATTAATAAATACGATGTTTTCATGGCAGTTATTGTTGCCTTTTCATCTCCTTATCTGGTGATAATTCTCCGCTGTTGCTGTTAAGCAAACACATTTTCACTTTTAAATCTCCGCCTCTTGCTAACACGTTAAAACCTGTGACCACGCAGCAACAACAACAACAACACTCTTCAGTCTCTTCGGCACGTCTCCTTATCGTGATACTGCTGATAAAGAGAAGGGAGAGAGGAGACGGAGAGGGGAAACGACAGCACAGAATGTGTTTCTGCCTCATACACTGTAAAAAAAACAAACCATAAACCACTCAGGTGGTTGAAGATACACTAACGGTTTTTAGAGCTGGGTAAAATAGAAGCCACCCTTTCATACACGTGTAAAATTTCTGTTACAGATCGTGTAGTGACTTTTTGTTTTTTTTATTTTGGCAGTTAATTAACCATAAGTCTTTTTGGTGGTTGAAGATAAAGCCAGAAATCCTGAATTAAAACTTTTAGCGGCCGTTAGCCATACGTTAGTGCTGTGTGATTTTTGTTTTTGGTGTTAGCAACCAAAACACGAACATTCTGGGATTCAATACGTGAAAGTCCTAGCTTGGGAATGTTGCTAACGGTTCGCTTTGAGGGAGGAAAGAAAAAGGCGATGTGAAAGCTAATCCAGGAGTAGGTGAGTGTGACGGTGGTAGAAAAAAAGGTCATGCAGGGCGGCTGGTATGAGGTGGGAGCAAGCCATGAGGTGCACCTTCCTGATTGGGGCAGTGCACTGGCCAACGAACCTAGCTGCTACAAAAACAGAGAGTCCAACCCGGCCCTTTGTGCGACACAAGAGGGACACATGAAACACATGAATTCCTGCCCAACAGCGCTTGGCGAGGGCCAATACACTTGGCGGCACAACCGGCAGAAAGCTATCAGCAGCTGCAGCCGACCACAGGACACCACCCATACGATTGCTTTTCGCCAAGGCAGGGGAGAAACCGCGGTCTGGACAAAGGAAGAGACAGCAGGGATTCTGGAAACTGCCCGGGAGTAACGTGAGAGTAGCCGCCCTCTCGCACATGCGTACGGATCGCGTAAGAGTGACATTTCCACTTTCCTACATGTAAGCATCCATCATGATGAGTTATATTCAGGGTTTTTATTCTGGTAGTTAATGAATTCTGCCTCTCCAAAATGGGTAATATTGCATTTTCCATTATTGTGATTAAAATTTTCCCTCATTACGTGGATCAGACTCCATTACACTGTAATATCTAATCATTTGTTTAATTTTCTACGCACTGCGGTCAAAATTCCTCAGCTTTGTTCTGATCACATACCCTTAAAACCCCACTTTTACTCTTTGGCTTTCGACCCAGTATGAATTTTTATTGTACGTCGTTGTTTTTACAATATTTTTTCTCAGGTCTTATTCATCCCTGATCTACTTCGTTTCAGTTGCTTTTAAAGTGCTTTATAAATAAAGTTGGATCAGTATTTCTGATTTTCCCCATGTACCACCAGAGGAAGCTCACGTACCATTGGTGGTACCACAGTTTGAAAACCGTGAACTTTATATTACGGTGTAATTTATACAGTGCAGTGTTTTCAGTATTTTTGTAGTGTGTATGTGATGACTGTGTGTTCTCAAGAATTGTATTATCTCGCACAAGCTTGTGTAATTTCTTTTTTTCCTTTTTTTTTTAAAAGTCTACGACAATAACAAACCAGACAAGGATCAAAAAAAAAAAAAAAGCTAGACAAATGCATTTAACTCATTAAGTTGTTACACTGAAATTAACAGATTTTTTCTTTTCTATAGCCTGGATTGTGATTAATGATTCCATGGAGAAATGTTTTCGTGCCCTCGGGTGTCACAATTCTTCAGTGAACGGTTCATGAACTGTTGCACTCTTTCACGCTGGAGTGGATGGTGAACGGACGGAGGAATTATCCTTTTTATCTCCACTGTAAATCTAAGTGTTCTGTTTCTTTCTCGAGGGGTTGGCTCTGCGTTTGCCAACCTGGCTGAGCATTTGTACGTTGGACTTGGTATGCCTGCCATCTCTGGTAGTTTGCTTTGGCAGCCTGTTCACATCCTCGGGGTCCTTGTCTTGACATAGTTGTCATAGTTTTGAGCTGCGCGCAGGAAGCCTCGTCTTGTTTCCATTTAATTCCATTGAATTCAACCATAGCTAGTACTGCATGACACAGCCAGAGATTATGATTAAAAGTTTTAAAATCAGTCAATGTCTCAATTTAAGGCTGTGTGTTTTTTTTAGCTCGGAACAACAACAACCAAAAAGTCAATTAATCGAATTCCATGGTTCTCAAACTGTGGTACGTGTGCCACCAGTGGTACATGAGCTTCCTCAGAAAATCAGAAAAGCTGTTTCTACTGTATATACCAGTGTACGTGATCATAGAAAATGAAACGTATAACAAACTAATAATCATCTAATGTCACTATACCAGTGTTTGAAATATATGTGAGGAAATATTGCCGCCTATGAAAAGTCTGTAGCCAACGTTGCTCGACTTATTTACACCACTGTATTTTAACGTTAGCGATAAAGGTGTTACATCAAGAGCTTCTTATTGTTAAGAAGCCACAATAAATGTCGTATTCAAAATTGTAATTGCTCACTTTTACTTTTATTTCTAATACTGAAGTATATTTTGTCAGAAAATTACAGTAAATGTCAGGTACTTTAAGACTCTTACGCAAGTAATATTGTAAAAGGTGACTTTAACTTCTACCAAAGTCTGGTAATCTGGTAAAATACATTGCCGCCAAAAATCTGTAATCCATAATCTAATATTTTGCCCATAATATGAGACAGGGATTTCTTGAAAATACAAAACTTTAATATGAACATTGCTGGGTGATCACCTAACCATCATGAAGAATTCAGAGTAATCCAGACACAGGAAGTTGCTAAAACTGGGACAAACTTGCAGATAAACCCACGCCGATGAAAACACATAACCTCCTTGGTGGAGGAAACGAGAAACGAGGTTCTGGTGTCATTTCCTGCTCCACGTGCAGAAACAAAGTCAGTGTTTTTCTTTTCATCAGGACCAAAGGAAGGCAAGTTTGCCTGTGAGAACGTCCAGCTGTGTTTGAGCTGAACTGTTCTCACTCCCACTGGCCTTGGACTGTTCACCGCTGCAGCTCAGATAGACCAGGGCAGAGAAAAGGCTGATTATTCACTAAGTCGCCGTTTTCCCCCCAGATGTGTTTGTCACTGCTTCACACTCTTTTCACCTCCAGTCTTCCATTCTCTTCTCTCGCGCACCTGGACAGATGGAAAAAAGCTCCAACACAACCGTGGTCAGGAACATTTTTTAAAAAAAAATCAAGTCATCCTTACTTATTTCTTTTAGGATTAGTGACATTTCCGTGCCACTGTTGATATAAAAGGGGAAATGTAAACACAGATACTCTGCAAGGACATCAGGAATGTCACATGTGAGGATTGAGAAACATGTGCTTTTGTGTACACAACTTATCAGTGGCTCAACGCACATTTTGCACCTGAAACAACGTTGTGTTTTTACACAACGAGGCAGAGGCTAAAGATAATCTATGACCTCCTTTGTTCAAGGGGAACGACAACCACGGGCAGATTTGAAAGTATTTTTTTTTTTATGAATGAATGAATGACATCGTCTGCCCTCGACACCAGAGGTCAAACTGAGTCCAGTTGGCTGTGACCTCACCTCACCGAGATGGAACAGAATCACAAGTACTCACTGACATAAGACGGTCCTGAAACATTTCGAGTGCCTGAGCTTGTGTCGCGTCTCATTAGCCGAGTCCAGGGGAAGCGTAAACAGCGGAGTCCTCAGCCGGTGAATGAGCTCAATGCTCAGACATGCCCCATTCAGTTTTCCCCTTCTCCGTACTCATCACTCACTTTCACTCACAGCGTGGCGTAGTCATGCTGAACCACAGGAGGAGTGTTGTTTACTCAAGTGTGCCCCGGCTCAAATTACCAAGGTGGTGTTTGATTCAAAATCCACGCTAATTTCATAAGAGAGAGACAGAGAGTCTGTAAAGTAGACTGTGTTCACGGGATTTTTTTTCTCTTTTCAATTGTCAAATCAGATTAGTGTCACTTCATTTGGATTCATTTATTTTTTCTATTTAATTCCCGCCTTTTATTGAACCAGGATTGAAAGTCATTGAACTAAAAACAAATCTCTTTGTGGCCTGCAGCACATACAGGTCAGGGCGCGGGTACAACCCGTTCAACTACACGGCATATTTAAAACCGTGTAAAAGAAGAATTAAATTGTACTTAAAATAGACAAAATAGTATTAACCCAGACAGTATAGGGAGCAATGGGGGATTCAAACCGGCAACCCTCTCCAGTTCCCTCTCCACTGGACCATGACCTTCCCCGGTAATCAGCATTATTTAAAAGAAGTCGACTAAAGTGTATTTTAAGCAAAACTAAATCTAAAAGAGGGGTAAAAAAAAAAAAATTGGGCTTGTAACTGTAGGGTTGCTGGTTTGAATCCACATCAGGTGAAGGGGCTGGGGGCAAGAATCTAAAAATCGGTTTACGTAAATACCATGACACAGACTCCTGAGAAAACACTTGCTTTTACTTTCTGTTAATCATCAAATTCTTTATTGGATGTTATTTATGGTGTAATTAAGCTTCGGTAAAACATGGCTGGTTCACAGCTCTCTCTCTCTCTCTCTCTCTCTCTCTCTCTCTTTCTCCTCTCGACTTGAAAGCATTCCTCTGCGCCGTGTTTGAAAGCGACAGGTCAAGGCCGCGGTCCATCTTTGCTCGGCTGAAGTCAGTCCGTCTTCACAGCCCGTTTGTGGGAAAAAAAAAGAAACCGCACAACTCTATTCCACCTTGTTCTTTTACAGTGCCAAACCCCCCCACACACATCCACCCCAATCTCCTCCTTTCCTCCCTCCCCCTTTCCATCTCCCAACAAGTACACATTCTGCTCGCTCGTTCGCATATTCTGAATGGTTTAGTCACTGCTGTAGCTGAACACTCCTACAGGCCTCCAGGGAAACACAAGAGTAGAGGAGGAGGAGGAGGAGGAGGAGGAGGAGGAGGGCATAGCTGTGATGACAGGCTTGCCTTTAAGCAGAATAAGCCTATGGGGACATAAGTGCGGCACAACCTTTTCTGGTGTGAGGAACCAGCCTGACTGTCACTGTTTTGCCATGGTCTCCGTGGTTCTGTTGGTGCAACACAGAAAACTGTCTCCCCACTCAGCAGGTGAGTGTTGACTTTTTCTCCCGTAATCCTCCAAATCTGGGAATGACATCTCCCTTCATTTTTTTTTGGTGGAGTCAACGAGCACCACAGGGTTTTTTTAAAAAAACAAAAAACAAAAAAAAACTGTGAAAATACTTTTTTTTTTTAGGCTTGAAAATGAAATAAACAGCAGTTGAGTCAACTACGGTTGAATTCTACGTCTTGTTCCCTCCATTTTAAATCCGCTCTGCATTCACAGCTGAGGATAATTAAACCTTCCTTTCCTTGAATGGGGTTTTGAACAAGAGGAGGATTCTTGGAAGCCAAACCTTATCTCACATAGCCCTCGTTTGACGTTTGCCATGTGAGGCGTGTAGGCTCTAAACAGCATTAATTTGACTTCTTATGTAATGTTGCTGTATGGACTTGTAAATACACGCATCACTGTATGCATGCAATTTTGTGGCTGTTGTGCCAGATTTCTTTAAAAAAAAAAAAAATGTATCTTAAGATTTGTGTGTCCTTGTCTGAGGTTGTTTTTTTATCTACTTGTAAAAGCAAATGTTTGTCTCAAGGCCGCGCGGTTGGACTGCGGCGTTCTCACAGAAACACAACTTTCTCGAGCTGTACACCGTATTCTGAAATAATGGATTCAGTTTTTTTGTTCCGTTTGTTCCCTTGTTTTGTACGTTTCCCGACTCATTTGCACTTTCATCTGCTCTGGAACTGTCTCTCTGTCTCTGATGATGACGACCACGTGTTGGCACAATAATACCGTTGTTTTCTGCCGTTGTCCCAGACCTTCTCTGAGGTATGTTATCAATGCAAGGCCCTAATGAAGGGGTGAGCGCGACGTTAACCACAGTCGACCAGGGGCATCTCATGTCCTGATGAGAGGTGTAGCGTGTTGTAAATCACCCACTGAGTGGAAGAGCAGTCAGATTCCTCTGTGCAGTGATGTCACCACAATTGTGTGTGAAACAGATCCAGACTTGAACAGCGCAGCCTGATCCAGATGTTGATTTTCACGGCAAACACTCGCCTCACTGGCACAAACCCTTGAGCTGGATTTAGAAGCTTTACATTAACGGACACTTGGAAAGAACACCCGGACAACTTTGTCATTCACATGTTTTCATTTGTTTTTGTTTTTTTTTCTTTATTTCAGATGTTCTGCCGTGTGGTTTGACTGAGCAAGAATGGCCATCCGCTACATCAAGCACAAATACTTGTGGATTTATGTGCTGAATTATGAAAAACTGTAGAGTGAAGGAAAAATGGAAATCCCACCTGTGGTGAATGTGGAGGAACATCAGTTTCGAACAGTTTTAGGCAAATTTTCTTTACTGCACGAGCCGCCTTCAGAAAAAAATGGCTCGCTGGACCACCGAGAGGAGGATTGTCTCCCTGAGGTCCAGAACTGTTGGCCGTCGGAGTCAGATCGGGACAAAACCAAGCTGAAGATGGGTTTTGTCTTTGCCGGTCATGACAGCGTCGCGTTTCCTGAGGCTGTGCGCTTTGAGGAGCCTGGACATGTGTCCGTCATCCATGGGGAAGCATCTCTAGCCACAGTTCAGCATCATGAAGCAGGTATTGTCTTCACAAACTTGGATGATTTTGAACTTCCTGTCACTGAAGGTCACTCAGACCAGATGGACTCGAACCGTGGATGTGTAAAAACAGAACATTTAGAGCTAATCTCGAATGGCCATGTCGTTGGACACCCAGACTCCGCCTCTCCTGTCCCAGATTCGGGCCAGAAGCTCCTGGATCTCCCTCGCATTGTGAAGCACAAACCGAGCTCCATCACCTTCTCGGACAGCACGTGCACGTCTGGAGCCGACGGCCACGTTTGTGCCAACGAGAGCTCCGACGATGGAGAGTCTTCACTTGAGGAGGAGGAGGAAGGTCACGACGACGGAGACGGAGATGACGACGACGACGACGACGTGTTCCCAGAGTTTCCTCAGAGCAGAGATCTCCACGTCAGTTACAGACACAGGAGACATGGCCGTGGCAGACAGAAGAGGGGAAACGCTGTGAGCGGACGAGAAGATGCTGAGGTCACGAGCAGCAGCAGCAACGGTCATGAAGCAGAGGAGGAAACCGGCAGTCAAGAGGTATGCTGCTTTTTTTTTAGATCATCCATAAATTAATGCACTGATGAATCACCAGTCATTCACTAAAACCCTTAACGCTGTAGGGCGTAACTTTTAAATATGGACAAATGTCCGTGAGGGGATTAAAAGATCTTATCTTATGGCTGAAAACACCAAGAATCTAAAAAAAAGATAAAAAACATGGGCATTTGTGCGTAATTGTGCCATATTGACAGTTGCCTGACTATGCGCCTGCATGCACTAATCACACCTGCTGCTGTTTCCATCACTACGCAGCTCCAAGTTTCCTGGATGCCTTTTTTTTCCCAGGAATCCAAACTTTCTCAAACAGCCCGCTCTCTCACATAGAGAAAAACACTGATTTTACATTAGAGCACACGAGAGGCACTATTAAGTCAGTCAGTCATTATCTACCGCTTTATCCTCCACCAGAGGGTCGCGGGGGGTGCTGTGCCAATCTCAGCTACATCGGGCGATAGGCGGGGTACACCCTGGACAGTTCGCCAGTCCATCGCAGGGCCACACACAGCTAGAGACAAACAACCATTCACTCTCACACTCACTCCTATGGTCAATTTAGAGTGTCCAATTTACCTAATCCCCACATTGCATGTTTTTGGACTGTGGGAGGAAGCCGGAGAACCCGGAGAGAACCCACGCACACACGGGGAGAACATGCAAACTCCATGCAGAAAGGCCCTTGTTCCAACCGGGGCTCGAACCCGGGTCTTCTCACTGCAAGGCGAGAGTGCTAACCACTATACCACCGTGTGGCCCCACTATTAAATCCTTTATTCGGACTCAATTAAATGACTCAAACTTTCCAAATGAGGCAGCGGTAGATGAGTTTCTCTTGTTGTCCCTGTGAGTTAAAAATGTCAAATTTCTCTATGGGCTTTGGTGCGGGAAAGTGGCTGGTTGAGAAGCTTCAGTGTCCAGCCAGAAAAGCCCCATCTAATGGTGGGATAAAGTGTCATACATATTATTGACTCTTAGATTTTATAAAAGTGGCTAAAATATTCTTTTTGCTGCCGGCAGTCACTGTTGATACAACCACATGCAAAGAGAAAAATGAACTCTACATTCATTGCGTATACACAACTGATTTGATGTGACGCGTAATGTTTTTGCGTGCACATTTGCCACATTCGCTGCAGCTGACATCCCCTCCGCTGTGGCCGAATGCATAGCTGCAGCTGTGGTGTGTAAGAGTGTAGGGAGTAACACAGACGCGGGAGGAATGCAAACAGCTTCTGCTTTCTATCCACTCCTTCAGCAGGCAGCGCTGTTTTGACAGAGCCCATCGCCCGGGCCGTATGAGCCTCCCTTCGCTGAACGGCGACTCCCCTTCTCCTCAACAAGTCAAGGCATATTTGAGTTTTCACACAACCCTGACCGTGACCTTGGTAGCAGCCGTCCTGTAACCTACTATCAAACGGACACCTTACAAATATGTTCACATCCGTTAAAACGCGTTTGTCCGTTGGCGCTGCAAGGGAACGTGTCCAAGTGTCCACATAACTGTCATGCTTCTCTAAACGGTCTGCAGATAACAGCGCCCGCCGCCGCGTGAGTGACGTAAAGAGTCAATGGCTGGTTGTGGATTAGCCGCTAAGACGATGTTGAGGTAATGCCGGCTTTATGTGCGGAGTGACAACTCGGGCTCTGAATGGGTTGTTTTGGAGAAGAGCGGAAGAATGCAGGGAATCCATGGGAGCCTGCCGTAAATATTATCAAAGGACAGGCGCGTCGGTGCCTCTCGTGGTATGTGTGTGTGTGTGTGTGTGTGTCGCACCAACGTGCTTTGTTATCACATGGTGTTGGGCATCGCTGTAAAGAACTTGTTGGATTTCAAAAGATAACACGAGAAACAAGGGAGAAGGAGAGTTTCTTTTAGAGTCATTGATCCAATCCAAACACTGTGATCTCATTTCAGGGATACAAGTGAGGATGATGTCATTTTTTAAAAGGGACAGATCTGTCCGTTACAGAGACAGAGACATGGACAGATAACTGACCAAACGTGGATGCCAGAAAGAACAACACAATACCTTAAGAACACGTTTGACGCTTTTTCCTCTTCATTAAACAGCCTTTTTTTCCACAAAAGCTCACGCTCCTGCACCAAAGTGATTTTTAGTGTTGTTATGTAACAAAATACAAATACTTTGTTAATGTACTTAAGTACAAAATTCACATATTTATATTTCTAGCAACTTTTACTTTTACTCCACCACATTTCCTCTCACTATTTTTGTCACTCGTTACTACAAAATAAAATCAGAAGAAGAAGAAGAAGAAGAAGAGTTGGTGTTGAGCTGCTTTACACTACACACACCAGAGCCAGGAATTGAACCCACAACCTTCCAGTTGAAAGACAACTCACCCCACCGCTGAGCCACCATGGCTCAATCCTTACTCCTCACTTTTTACTTAATAATTTTACTTCTAAAAACAGTAAATGTCATGAATTTTAAGAAATTTACTTGAGTAATATTATAGAAAAAAGTGACTTCAATTTCTACCAAAGTCATTTTCTGGTAACATAGGTGTACTTTTACTCAAGTATCACCTTTAATAAGGTAACTTTTTGCAAGACTGGTGATTTTACAAGACTTCAGGGTTTGGAATCCTGTGTTTGGACTTAATTCACACAGACAAACTTTCCAAATGAGGCAGAAGTAGACGAACTTCTCTTGTTTTTTCCCCGGTGAGCTGAAAATGACAAAATTCTCCATGGACTTTGGTGCGGGAGAGTGACTGGTTTACAAAGTTAAAGTTTCAGCCTAATTTATTGGTGAGATAATTAGATATTGTCACCTCTTCACTGGTCACGTTTGCACATTTTTCTCCTCCAGCCTTTGACTCAGGATTTAAGTTCATATGCCTTAAAGGTAAAGTGTGTTGGATTTGGCAGCATCTACTGGTGAAGCTGCGCGTTGCAGCTCAGCATCTGTCACCTCACACCTTCTCTTCCGAGCATGTGAGCCTCCAGGTCTCATTAAAACTCAACAGAAGTTTAGTTTGTCGCTTAAAAACGATATGGTGGTCAAAATTTTATAATAATAATAATAATATATATATTTCCAATATGAATGTTGTTATTATTATTATTATTATTATTATTATTATTATTAGAAAGATGAACAGTGATTTCAATAAGAAATCAAAGAACTTAGAACAGTATCAGGGATAATAATTTGTCTTTGTATTTATATAAAAGAAGTAAAGAGACACACATAGGATGATACCTATTTGATATTTTGATCAAAGGTCAAAGAATTAAAGTGATTTTTATGACGCAAAGGCACAATATCACTCAATAATCTTTCTTTCTAAATATAGAATAAAGAAACAAAGTAAACACACAAATCATTACAAACTGGGGACTTTACAATATTAACAATTAACAATAATTTAAGACAACAATTCACACACATTTCATGACTTTTTTTATTTCAATATTCAGATTGAAAGAAAGAGAGACAGATGACGTCATATAGGGAAAGAAATGTATGATATTCGAGGAACTTGCTTGTGAATTATTCCTCAATAATGTGCATTTAATACAAATCAGTATAAAGAAATCAAATGTAAACGTGTAAATCATCACAAATACTTCTTTTAGAGATCAAAGAACTGGAAAGATGATGATCATTTATTCCTCAATAATCTGTCTTTCAGTAGAAAGAGAAAAATTATCACACATTGGTCCTTCAGGAAACTCCAGGAAACTTAATTGATCAATAAACTGACACACAGTCTGTTTCGAGTAGAGACAGAAATAAACTTCACTCCAATCACTGATTGAATAATCCATCCAGATTATTAAAGAAACACTGAGTTTTGACTGAGTTATTAAGATTGCATGAGCTCAGATTGGGGGCCTAGTTAAAAGATCCAGTTACTGAGCAAATAGCCTGGATGTAGTTGCTCACACTGACCATGTGAGGGCACTGTATGCACACATCACTCTCACCACTCCCCTGTTATACCTGCTCCATGTCTCAGCTGTGACTTCATGCTCCTAAAAATAAACATCTCCTCATCTTTCCTCCCCTCTGCAGATAGAACTTGCGGCCGCGCTCTTCTCCGCCGCGTCTCTCAGTCGCAGGATATGCATCGGGAGTGTAATTTATTCCTCGCCAGGAGGAGCCAGGTAGCCGTTGCCCTTTCGCATGACCGGGCTGCTACATTTAGGACCCCTCCGTGGTTGATGTGTGGCTCTGTCTCTGTGGGTGGTGTGAACCAGGCACCGAGCCCAGGGCTCACACACACACTCACACACACACTCTCCACTCCTCATTTCCATGTCAAAGCCCCAGTGTCGCGTTGCCACAATGTGGCCAATTTGCGCTGATAAAGTTATAGTCAGCTCGCATTTTCTTGTCCCTGCGAAGATATAACATTAATGCATTTATCTAAGGGATTGACTCATACCAGCTCAGTTGCCATGGCGGTATGAGGGGATTCACACACACACACACACAGAGGGATGAATCGAGGGTAGTGTCTCACTTGAGCGTCAAGCCTTCTCTGGAATTCCTTCCCATTCTAAGCAGAAGTGGCCGCATTCCTGACCAGCACCTCGTGAGGATGTCAGCGGGAATGTTGTTGTCCCACATTTGGCCTGAATGGAAGCATCTGTTTTTGACATCAGTGCGACTCCTGTGGTCAAAATAAATCCACTTCACAAGATGTTTGGCTATTTTTATTCGACGATCGCCCCCATATTTCTCTGTCGTTTCCTTTAGAGATGACCAAGTTGAGCTCTTGGCGCTAAAAGTCGACCTCTTTTTTTCTCGTAGACTCCGCAGAGGCATTCATACGTTTGGAAGTGCTTTGCAAAGTTCTACTCTCATTGTCCCAGTATTCAAGCTCTAGCAGGTAATTTGATTTATTGAATTACACGATACGCCCCCCCATTCAGCTTGGTAGTATTGGGCAGTTGCCAATTTAGCTGGTGGCTAGTTGTTAGCATGTTGAATGAGTCTTCCTTCCACACATTAACTTTAAAATATACACTTCTTAAATCTGACACAGCATAAAATCTGTGTCATTGTCAGGACAAAAAATGCTCTGGCCTGGATTTTGCCCTCTCTTTTTTCTGCCTGGTACCAGTTTTCAAATGTGATTTATTAAATTTATGTGTGTCAACCTAGCATAAATATGCCCCGTTTTAGCTCAGTTGTATTGCCTGTTTAGCTGGTGGCTAGTTGAGCGAATCTTCCTAATACCGATTACCTTTAAAATATTAACTTTAAGATGACACATTATAAAGAAGTTCTCATTGTCAGTCCAAAGAACTTGCCTGGCCTGGATTTTGTCTTTTTTTGATTAGCATCTGTGTGATTTATTGAATTGCTTGTGTCCATCTATGCTACGCTAGGTGTCCAAATGCCCCCCTTTCAGCTTGGTTGTAGTAGGCAGTTGCTGTCGTGTGACGCTTCCTTCCACCTTTTCAAACTTAAATATTTACTTCTTAAAGATGACTTAGCGTAAAATCTCTCATTGTCAGGACAAAAAATGTTCTGCCCTCTTTTTTGCCTGATACCAGTTTTTGAATGGGATTTATTGAATTTACGTGTGCCTCCACCTAGCATAAATATGCCCCCTTTCAGCTCAGTTGTATTGCCAGTTCAGCTGTTGGCTACTTGTTAGCATGTTGAGCGAGACTTTCTATCACCCATTACCTTTAAAATATTAACTTCTTTAAGCTTACACAACATAAAATAGTTCTCATTGTCTGTCCAAAAATCTTCACAGGTCCCATTCCCAGCTTGGTTGAAGTAGGCAGTTGCCAATTAGCTGGTGGCTAGTTGTTAGCATGTTGAATGACACTTCCTTCCACCTTTTCAAATTAAAATATTTACTTCATAAAGATGACGTAGCATACAATCTGTATCATTGTTAGTAATTGGATTTTGCCTGGTACCTGATTTTTTTTTTAATGTGATTTATTCAATTTACGTGCGCCCACCTAGCGTAAATACGCCCACTTTCAAGTTGATTGTATTGGGCAGTTGCTTCCTTCCACCCATTAACTTTAAAATATTCAATTATTTTAAGCTGACAGAACAACACACACAAAACAATGTACTGGTCTGGATTTTGCCGCAGGTAATTAATCTTTTTTTTGCCTGGTAATTAAGTTTAGTCTGTCCACCTTCAGCTTTGTTGTCGTAGGTTGCCAATTTAGCTGGTGGCTAGTTGTTAGCGTGTTTAGTGAGTCTTTCTTCCACCCATTAACTTTAAAATATGCAATTCTTTGAGCTTACATACATGAATTACATGTATCTAGTGTAGCGTACACTAGATACGCTCCCTTTCTCCTTGCCTTAGTAGTTGCCAGTTTAGCTGGCAGCTAGTTGTTAGCATGTCGAGCACCATCCGTGCCATCCATGTTATGTAAAATATTAAACCTTTTAACCTGACAGAGCATAAAAATTCTCTCATGGTCGGTTTTAAGAAATGGTCTGGCCTGGATTGCCACTTCTTGTTGTAATCTTCTTTTTATTGGCTTTTTATGTTATGTCTAGGTTTAAGATTGGGTTGAGAACTGTTTCTGTTGTGTTTTTCAATGCCTGGAGCTCATTTTTTTATGCCTGGTAGCTGTTCATAAAGACTGGTACCCCGTTTTTTTTTTAATTCCTAGTGCCTGGCACCTGTTTGAAATCCTGGTACCTTGTATTTTAATGCCTAGTATCTGTTTTTAATGCCTAGCACCTGTTTGTAAAACCTGATGTTTTAAAAGGCCCGGTAAAGGGTCTTTTTTTAATGCCAGGTACATGTTTTAATGAATGGTAAGTGTTTTTTAATGCATGGTAACCATTTTTTAAATGTCTTTTTAGTGCCCAGTACATGTCCTCTTGATGTTCACAGCTTGTTCGTGATCAGCCCGATCAGTTTTTATATAAACAAAAGCTCTTATACTGTGTTTCACAGACACATGGGGTTTGAGTTGTCTAAACTTACTGATTCAATGTCAAACTTCTTACATTCCTCGGTCATTGCCGTGCTCAGCGGGAAGGCAACGCAGAGAAGAGGAGCTTTATTTTTTCCTCTCAGTGACCCCGGGTGACCTGCTCAGGCCTCAGAGGTCAGCAGGGGATTGTCCAGATTTAGGTCATTCCTCAGGGATTGAAGGAGGGGAAAAAAAGGCCACTTTCTCTCAGCGGCAGTCAGCTGAGTGTGGGTGGTCAGCAGCCTGAATGGACCGTCCCGTGTCTAGAACCTGTGTCACTGCAATCATTTGTAATATAACTCAAATGGAGAATGATTAGGAGCATGTTTATGATCAGGAACAGAACATGAGAAAACGGATTTCTTCTAATACATTTTCAGTCAAACCAAAATGATTTATCAAAAATATGAAAAATTGTTTATCGCACTCGGTGACTAAGACATCACGGGGTTTTCCCATCAGACCTTTTATTGACAATGAAATTGTTGTGCATAATAAAGTTTTATGTCCTAAATCAAAAAAAATTAGTTGTGACTGGTAGAAATCAGGCCGTGGTCACGTCATGTTTTATGTTTTAATTCCAGGAAATGAATTAATGCGCTCCTAATCTTGGGTTAATTTTGGGCATTGGTTGCAATGGAGGTTGTTGATGGTCCCCTCTGGGATTTTCACTGTCTGTGAAGGTCATTTCCAAATTAAACTGGAGTCAGTCAACATAAAAACACCACCCACTGGAGACACATGCTGCTTTGTGTTGTATCAGGAGACATTTTAAAGCCTGAAGTTTGGGGTCAACAAACTTGTTGTCTGGATAGAATTCATTAGGGCTGGGTCAAAATATCGCCAGTCCCTGCCACTGTCACTCACCGGGTGTTGCTACTTCATGTCTCCTCAAGGTGGCGCTGCTCAAATGATTGAGGGGAATCTTGGGGTGGAAGTTACCTGGCTGAAGAAAGAGTTTACGGCGTTTTGTTTTCTTCAGTTAAACAGATATCGTGACGTATTGCTAAATCACAGAATCGTTGTATCGTGATATCATTGGTATCGTGAGTTAGCCTGTGATTCCTACCTGGAGCATGACCTTTTTTTCTTATTACCGCTGTCTTACATGAGTGACCTTGGTGAATACAGCCATGAAATACCATTTTTAGCAGAATGGCAGCTCTACAATGTTATGATTCACTTCTATTTTAGCGAATATCGATGTCGTTCATCTTCTGTGAGCTAATCCGACAGTAGGTTAGCATGTACTGTACAATGAATATGTTCTTGAAGGATGAGGATAACGTAAAAAAAAAAGTGTCCAAGTTCTATAATGGATCTTATTAATAACGGTAATAACAGAATATGACATATGATGTTGAAATTGAGTCCAAAAAAAGAAAAAGACCATAAGACCAGAGAGGGGTTTCTGTCGGCCTTAGTTTATAATGTTAAATTACATTTTTTTGCATAAAAAACCTGAATAAAAACATGAAGGGGGGGAAAGAAGTAATCTTGTAATATTGCATCGTTTTGTAGTGACATACAGTATATCTGTGTATATCCTGTAGACCACACATCAACTCTGAGGTTAATACAGAAAGGAATAAAGAAAAATAGTGATTGAAAGACACATGTAAAAGCATTATTAGATCAAAGATTGAAAAAGACAACACTTTTACTCAATAATTTGTCTTTCAAAATAAACAAGAATGAAAGAAGACGAGCACAAATAGTCAAAAATTGGTGATTTCAACTACAGTTTTAAGAATTAAGGTTCTTGAAGGCACAAAGACATCATTGATTTAAGTGTAAATCAACTCAATTCATTTTGTTACCAATAATCATTTGAATTTTGTTAATGCTTAACCTTAAACATAATTCAAATCTTAGCCCTAGACTAAACCAGTTAACTCAGAAATGAAGTTCTGCCTCGTTAGGACCAGGTTTTGCTCTCCATGAGGACTTCATGGTCCTGACATGGTTGGTGTTTATGCCAGAAAAGGAGGTCCTTCAGAGGTAACAAATTCAAGCACACACACACACACCTCTCCTCTGGTCAGAACCACTCTGTTCGTTTATGTTTTGGTGACTGAGGTGAATCCTGCTGATTTATGAGGCCGAAACCTCCAGATCCTCAGACGCGGCTCCCGTCTGCGTGAAGATGGTCTATTTATATACACTGTGTGTCGGGGGAGCAGTGAAAGCCGGCGCAGGGAATTCCATCAGACTCTGTGTGGCACACATGTCTGAGGACGCATGTGAGGAGATCACATTTCCATGTGTGGCAGCGGCTCCGTCCACTGCTGTACCGTGCGTGTGCAGTTTACGAGACGCTTTGCCTGTTAAACTCTTGTAGAGCAGAGTGGTAAAAAATAAAATCACACGCGCTCACCTTACCAGTAAAGTTCATGGTACATGGTAGTCAGTGACTGGAAAACTCTCTTTACCAATGATTTAAACTTTTTTTTACCAATGATTTAAGTGTACATTTAAGTTTTGATGACATTTAGCTATTATTTATTATTATTTTGATAAAGAGTCAACCAAAAACAGACAATGTGAATAAAATAAAACTTTAAAAATGGAACACACTTAAAAAAAATTTAACATTTCTGGTATATTTAGAGTTGAGGGCAATGGATCAGTTCAGATACTGAAGTTAAATTGTAAAAAACATAAAATATGAATAATTTTGTGCTCAGATTCGCTCATTTCGCTGGAATTTTTCAAAAATGGATAACATTGGCTGTCATTTATACAGAATAAACCTATTTGTTCAATTTTCTTGTAACTCATACACTAAATAATGTATTATTTATATTTTATATAAAAATATTTCCTATTTCCAATCAAAATTCATTTCTATAGCACGTTTTAACAACCATTAACAACCAACCATTGAACAAAGTGCTGTACATCACGTAAATACATGAAACAGAAAGAAAAAGCAATAAAAAAATTTAATAAAAGACCAATAAAACACACAAAACAAGAGCAATAATAATAGCCAAAACAAAAATGCTGTATAAATATGTATTTTATTATATTTGCATAAAACTAGACCTGTGCTCTTACAACACTCCAAAATCGGCTGAGTAATTAAACAACAGGTTGTCTTGTCCTCTCGTGTCTCCATGTGTCCTCTGATGTCCGTCTGTTTTCCTCCACAGGTCAAGTCTCCCTGGTCAGAGTCAATGATCCAGCTGATGAGGAAACTGGACCAGCTTAATCTGGACATAGAGGAGGCTCTGAGCGCCGGCTCATCTCCCTCCAACACTCCCTGCACTGTCCGCAAGAAACAGGTGAGTGAGAGTGTGTCTGTGTGTGTGTGTGTGTGTCCTCAGCGCCCGCATCACAAACGAACGGCGTGTCCTCAGCCTTTGTCAAGAAGCATGTGGACCACAGACGTTCTAATGGTGTGCGAGCTGTCACGCTCAGGACTGTACACATTCCTCACGGAGCATATGCCGCATACTTGGTCATGCTTTTAGAAACTTTAATAAATCAATTTAGTTTGCTCTGTGAAGAGAAAATCCCTGCAGATTATTTGGACTTGTCAGCAACAGGTGTTTAAGCAACACAATTTAATGTCCTGGACATTTTTTTTCTTGGGTCCCAGAATTATTTGCGCATGTCTCAACAATCAGTCTTAATGGCCCTTATTGTACCACAAGTTCGTACTTTCTTAAAACCCATACTTGGCACAAAAGTCTTTATTTTATTATTTGGGACATGTAGAGATGTTGGAGCCAAACTTTAAGTATAAACTTAAAGGACAAATATAGACTTTTGGGTCAAGTATTGACTTGAGGGAGAGACACTTTGGACAAGTATGGTCTATAGTAGTATCAAATGTCCATACTTTTCCTAAAAGTCTATTTATCCCAAAATGTGTACTTTTGCCCCAAAAGTCTGTACTAAAGCCTCAGTTTGTCCCAAAAGGCCTCACTTTGACACAAAAGTCTTTATTTGCCCTTCAGGTTTGTACTCAATATTGTCCCAATATTCCGTACTTAAACCAAGAGTCTACACTTGTCTCAAGTCTGTTTCGCTTTCTTCTTCATGTTTTAAATTACATTAATTAAATGATTTGCCATTTTGTCCTTCTGTAACCCTGTTAAACTGTGCACTCTACTCTCTGCAACAGCCAGGACCCCCTTGTTGTTTTGTAAACCATAATCCCAGTGTTTGAGACGTACAGTGTGTGGATTTCGTTCCCACGTGACATTGGAGATGCAAGGGTATGCTGTAGGTCTGGGACACTGCGAGCTTTGTTGGACCATCTAACCGTGTCCCACTGAGCTGAGACTGTTTTATGACGCCTGGTCCGCGGCCCTCACATGTGATCGCTGGAGTCTCCGGCGCTTCAGTCGGGGTCTAAGCGGTGCCGCGGAAAACAGACAGCTGTTGTAGTGACTGTGACCGTGTAACTGTCCCTTAAAAAAGGGCCTCTTATCGCGGTGGCGTGTCTCATGAAATATGCCACCAGAGTTAGCATTTGGGAACAAAAGCGCTCTTTGGGGTTACATATGTACGCGTCGCACAGAGGCTCTCTTGTGTTGGACGGGAGTTTGTATGATTTGCTCCGTTAGGAACAGTTGACAGAGGCTTGCATGCCTCGCAGGCATCTGCATAGACATCCCAGGCATTCACTATTACTTGCTTTAACTAATGACAGGGCGACTGAGCGAGACAAGACATCTTTACTGGGGGGTATTTGACAAGGTCATAATCTCTGTCTTCTCTAAAGAAGATGTACAAATACAGGCTCCCTTTGTGTTCTTCTGTCAAGCTGAATCAAGAGTAGAGATTTCATGTCCCCAGCCGCTGACCTCAGCCTCTTGTTTTCTTTTCCCTCGGTCACCGTTGAGACCATCCTGTCCCAGTGTGTTTGAGGGCGGACAGAGACAGAACCCAGCCTCGGCTGATGTTGTTGTGATGTTGTTGCAGTGGGGTGCTGCCGCGTCCAATTTGGACCAAATGTCGATGGACCAAGTTCTCCACAGACGAGACGATGGCGGGGAATGTCCGAGCCGCGACGGATCCACGGTGACGAGAACAAGAAGCAAGAAGACGGTAGGTTCCTTTTCTAGTCACACCAACAAGTTTCATTCAGACTCGACAAATAATCCTACAGATTGTGTTTGGGGCTGTGCAAACCTGCTACAAACATCTGCTACTGAATTCCTGATGCCTTTTATAATAACAAAACAAAAAAAAACACAATTCCATCTCAGATCTGGAGTATTTTTTGGGCGACTGCCATGATCTGTTTACTTCCTGCACGGCTCCCTGCTGATTCAAAATGTCTTTCTCTTCAAGCGCTCCGTGTCCGTCCTAAATCTGTGTCTTTGTTGAACTTGACAGCCTTGTTTTAGCTATAAAACAGTTGCTTTACGTCACCCAGACCCGAACCCTTAATCGAAACGTTCTAGGCCTTTATGCTTTAGCTCTACTCACGCTGCTGTAGCATGAGGTAGTTTTAACCGTGAGAAAAAGCAATCATGTGCCTATCAGTTGTTGATATATAGGGTATTTTGGCTGTGGCTACAAATAAATGAACATACTGTATGTGCACTTACTTCAGTGGATCGGAGGTTGTAAGCATAGGAGGCGGTCACTAATCAGAAAATGTGGTTTGTATTGGCTCTTTAATCCTCTCCCTGTGTGTGTGTGTGTGTGTGTGTGTATTTTCAGTTTGAGCCCATATACTTGTCATTACAGTATGACGAGATTCACAAGATTTACATCGCAAATACATCGTAGCTTAGTACATCGGTTGTCAGAAATCACAGCGTAAAAAAGAAGACATAAAATCTTTTTTAAGCCAATTTCTTTACAACGATCCACTCTCTCTACACTGTAAAAATCATCATGGTGGTTTCAACTTGAGTTTAATTATTGCTTTAAGAACAAAAACATGGACAACTTAAGCAACATTAGCTTCATGAAATACTGACAACTCGCTATATTAATTATTAATTATACGACTCATTCTCCCATGCTCTCAAGTGAATTAAAGTCACGTTGACATTTTTAACAGTGCAGTGACGGCACCTCTTTCCTGTACGTCCTGTAAATATTTGCGGGTTTGTGCTGGGAATACGGCAGCTTAGACATTCTCAAACAACCCGCTGGACCGAATATATAAATGTCACCGTTAACTGTCCCTAAAAGAAACAGTCGAGTGAGATTCCCAGAATGCAGCGACAGTATTCGCATCCAAAACCTTTCAGCTTCTTTAATTGTGCTCTGCTGTGAAGCGCTGGCAAACGAGTCTCGTTTTGTTTCACTGCCACAGCGTGGAGCATTTTTTCCAGGATACTGGAATCACACTGAGGACGACGGGAAGGAGTCAAAGAAAGTTGACTTTGTCTGTGGGGTGGCGGGTGCTTCAGACGAAATGGAGTTTTGGTTCTCAGATTAGATGCCACCTGCCCCATCTGAGCGAGGAAGCCATAACTAGCTCTTGAGAATGCCAGCGGCACAGGTGAAAACATGGCTGCGGACAGCTGCGAATTTTTCACACACACACTCACGTTTAACATGGAGTATTTTGGCTGCAGTGTGGCCTTGAGAGTAATGGCGTCACATGGTGGTTACATGAATTGGGATTACCTTTCTGAATGTTTTCTTTGATGAGGTGACAGAATGTTATTGCCATGTGCACTGAATCAAATTAGGAGATTAGTAGGGCAAAGGTGTTTTCTGGCAACTTCCAATACATTGTAAAAGAAAAGTATTATAAGAATCATACGTTTACATGCACCGTTTAATCAAGCTAAGGTCGCAGTCTGACTAAGACACACAATCAGACAACTTGCCGAGTATACATGCGGAGGAGAAAATCGATTCATTGGCCGTGTATGTTTGACTCCACCTCCGTAGGTGGCGCTGTATCTAAGACCGAGGAGGAAATGTAGGTGCATGCGTAGAAGGCCAGGTCCGACTCTAGTCCGACTAAGCGTATACATGCAGGAGTAATTGGACTATGAATTGCATTATCCAGGTTTGTTAGTCCGACTAAGAGTAGCTTGGTTTTAGTCGGACTAAAGTGTTCACATGACATTAAGAAAACCAAATTATTGTCTTAGTCGGACTAAAACCGGACTTTCTGTGTGTGTGTTTCATGTGTGTTTTTAATGTGTGGATCCCAGGAAGGCCAGTTGGCGCATTCCATTTGTAGTAAGAACTTGGAATTTTCCAACCTCTACGATGGCTGCCACTATACAAACGCTGCTTCTGTTGTATTTGTTTCACAGTAAGTCAGTCGTACACACAGTACGGTTTAATTTATAACCATAGACATAATACCACGTAGAGTGTGTTGCTAACAATGGCTAGCCCGATTTTTTGTGCTATTGACTTATCAAGTGGAAGGTGGTGAATGTCACTCCCAATTACAAAAAACGACAGTGTTCAGATGTAAATGGAACACAACATACCTGCGCTTTAGGTCATAGCTAATAAATAAACCATGTATTACGAGCCAGTGGGAACAGACAAGAAAGCCCCCCCCCTATGACTTAACCTTCATTATTTGACTGAGGGCCTCATCAAGACATTAGGGGTGGATAACACACTATAACTATACTATACACGATAACACCTATAAAGACATGTTATTTAGTTTCCAGGTCCTATTGAATTATCGGGATGAATAAAGTAATAGTGGAGATTTTAGAGGCTTGGGCTTCAGGGACCCCGGAGCCCTTGGGCCCCTTGGTTTGGGCCCGGTAGGCCCAATAAATACCCCATTCCCACTGGTCAAAACCAGTTTAACACTGGGTGTACAGTATGCCCTGTTGGAATGAATGTATTATATATCTCTTCAATGCATGTAGGTCTTTATTGGCTACGACTCTGGTGTTGGTGGGAACGTAATCTTCTTTATTCAAAGACGCGTCATGACATTTAATGACTTTACATCAGGCACCTTTTAAGTGTATTATCCCAAATGTCAAAGTGTTCCTTTGACTGTTTGTCCACTGTGTGACCCTGCAGAGTTTCTGGAAATAGAGAACTGGATATGTGAGCAGTGTCATTCCACATTTATCTATTCTCTAACTCTTACATAAGAGCTCTGGAGTCTGGATGAAACTCCTGACAGCAGGGAGCAGGAATGCAATCACAGCCTCACAGAATAGACCAGCGGTTACAGCCTGACTGAAGGCTGTTTTATGGAAGTAGCTGGTACAAGATTGTTGGCACCTGCTCCGCCACCTCTGCCTCCCTGCTGCTGTTGTACAATCTACGAAAAAAAAGAAAAAGAAAAGTGGAATGTTCCTTGTATCTCCCCCAATCTGCTGCACATCATGGAGGCAAAGCTAATCTTACCTGGAATGTGAGTTTATCTTGTGTATTCCTTACATCCTGACTCGCACAATGGATGAAAATGGATGGTATGCACCTGCGTAACAGGACTTGTCCCAAAATGTCATCCCCCAAAAAATATTAGAATAACAAATTACCAGCATTTAAAGCTAAACATTTTGGCAGAAATGTTTGAACAGTGTAACGCAAGCGTAATACAAAATAGACACATGCTGGTCACTTAATGGTTCGCTTTCTTGCCTGTAACTCTTCCTCGCTTCCTCCGACAGTGGTTTTCTCTACCATGATGAACGTCAAAATAACGTTTTAAAATAAAAAATTTCCACTAACAGACAGTAGGGGGCAGTGGAGACAGCCCCAGATCTCCCCGCAACCAGACATTTAACCATCACAATGACTCTGAAGCTGTTTATGGTAAAAAATACTGCATAGTTCTGCTTTAATTAGGACAGGTGCAAAGACACTATTGTATTTGGTGCCCATCGTCATCATCTTTTTCTTTTTCTTTCAATGACTCTTTGAGTGGACAGTTGAGGACCTTGCCATTCACAAAAATTCACCAAAGTTGGTGTGCACAACAGGAAAAAAAATGCAAAAAAATGTGAGGGGAGAACTTTGAGCTGCGTTGAGATGAGAAGAATTGTAATTAGGGCAGCATTGCACCTCTCAGGGGTACAGCCTGCCAGAAATTATTGGAAGAAGAAGAGGAACTTGGCTTTTTCTCTCTGCACCACCTAGTGGCAACAGCAAGTACTCCTCCAGTATCAATCATTGTTTTATTTGCATGAAGCTTACAGGATGTGGTCTACATTTGCTTTATGCTCTGACATAATAAATGACTGGCAGACCCTCTCTGTGTGGCGCACCACACATTGGCCATTTCGGTTGCTCCACACCCCGACATAAATTGGGAGTGTGAGGATGCGTTCAACGCTGGTTGTTTCACAATAGTTTTTGGGTTTTTTTGAAGTCGGAACCACAGGAAAACTGCATTTACCTGCTGCATCTTTACAACAGTGACCAAACAGGCACTGCTAATGTGTTTCTTCTTTTATGATAAATTTACTGAAGTTGCTCCTCAGTTGTACTTTTTTTCTGACTTATCTGAGCCTGACATTACAGTCACACCAAGGTTTTTAAAGGCAAATGTATTTGCCTGTTTTTAAATCTGTCTTAAAAACACTTCTTTTTCTCTCTTTGGCATTGGACTCGGCGTGAGTTGTGCTGTGCATGTCCTGTGTTTACTTTATTACTGTACAGCACACTGTGGCCAACAGTGTTATTTTTAAATGTGCTTCATCAGTAAATTGGATCGGACTTGAGGTCACGCAACGTCCTCCCCAGATATAAATAAGCACATCAAAGAAGAACTATCAAATTTAAATCATACTGGCAGCCTTTGATAAATCTGGAGAAGGTTGTTCTGAGAGACACGTGGTGGAGATCACACTGACGAGAAGGAAATTCTGACCCGACCGTGACAAATCTCACAGTCAATTATGAAAGGAAACATCAATGGCAGCAGCTCATGGTTTTCACAGGCCCCACTGACCTCCGGCGTGTATAAACAGAGGTTAAAAATACATATATCAACATCATATGAGTCAATGTTTGTCATGTGTTGCGTGTTTCTCAACTGAGTCAGAGTTGGACATTTCTTTAGGAAACATTGTCCAAATAGAACAGATGCCAAAAAACTCATCACCACTAGTGTTTCCCAAACTTTATTATTTTTTTTTT
Source organism: Solea senegalensis (assembly GCF_019176455.1). Lineage (NCBI taxonomy): Eukaryota > Metazoa > Chordata > Actinopteri > Pleuronectiformes > Soleidae > Solea > Solea senegalensis. Next base: position 4,414,339 of record NC_058028.1, read on the forward strand.
ATTATGCTATTGCAAAATGTTGATTTGTTTGACAATTTTTACTGCCATTTCTGACGTACTTAATATGATATTATTATATATAATATTTCCAAGATATCCATGTTTGATGAATACATTACAACTTCATTTTAGTAAATTTCTTCCATAAAACTGAAGTAAAATGCTGGATTATGTTTTACAAATCTACTTGGTAACCCCCCTAAACACAGATCTGCATTTTTCCAAACATTTTCTGACATTTTATAGACCGCACAATCCATAAATGAATCGAGAAAACAATCGACAGATGAATCAATTTTCGCTACTGTGCATGTTCTACCTCAACGTGCTGTAATAAATCAAGAGTTCACTGTTTAAAGACTGAACCGCCAACCCTGAAGTCACATCGACATTGTTGGTGGGGTTTTTTTCGAGGATGAAACTTGCCAGGCGTTTCTTGGCTGCGACTTGCTGCACTTTAAATCCCTTTCTCTTCATCTGAATAAATGAGTAATGGGCTGCCAGGTGCCCGTTGTTCTCTCACCTCATTTGCCTTTTGGCCTGAAAGTGTCAAAGACCATGTAACAAAGATGGATAGTGAGCAAACAAAACCACCTGTCCTGCTTTCAATCCAGCCAATCAGGCCTGGCAGCCATGTCAGGATCAGCGCTCCCACAGCCAAAGTGCGTCTTTACACTGCACATGTGAGTGTGTGTGTTTTTGCTGCCATGACGACACCGCGGGTCATGAAACCTGCCATACATCGGTGACTTCCTGTCAGTTTTAAGTAAAAGTCACATCTATCTATCGTCTATATGTCTGTCTATATTGATATCCCTCTATCTATCTTAGCTAGTAGGCTATCACCTATCTATGCTAGCTAGCTCGAGTTAACTATATCTAAATAGCTAGCTTGTTCTATCTATCTAAGTGGCTATCTAGCTCTAGCTAGATAACTGTAAATAACTATCTAAATAGTTAGCTTGCTCTATCTATCTATCGGTCTGTCTGTTATGGCTAACTACGTAGCATGAGTTGCTAAAGTGATGATGACGCGATGACCACCATTGTTGGGTCCACTTTGTTTGACAAAGAACCTTGTACGAGAACATAGTGTGGGCTGTGTAAGGTTTCAGCTAAACACATACACATTATTTAAATGGCTAGCACCTGCACTGTGATATTTTGCCAAATGCGTTTTAACTGGCTAATGCGTGGAAAGTTGAACATTTCTCAACTCCTGCCTCACACGACACGAAGAAGCAAAGCCATGCTACGAGTTTGACGTCTTTATTACGTAACAAACACAGATTTATGACTTTTCTAAGGCTAAAAATGCAAAGGTTTTTTAAACTTTCCCTAAACTATTGAGTTTACAGCTTCTTATTCGGTCAATTGTTCTCTGACACTAAGGTATAGACGACAGATCATTGAGATTAGCAAGCTGACATGTAGCACCTGAGCTAACAACTGTGAAATCATGGTACACTTGTACACAACTGATAAACGTGAAGAGTGGTCCTCTGTCCTGAATACATTTCATGGAAAAGAACGTTGTTTTCGCATTCCTAATATTTTGGCATGTTGGATATCGGCAAAAAAAGTTATCACTATCGATATCACTATCTAGATAGCTATCATCTATGTGTCTATGCTAACTGGCTAGTAAGAAATTATTAATATCCATCTATTTATATCTTTGCTCAATTATTTCCTGTTTTTTTGTGATGTATGGAAGTTAATAACGGAAATTGACAGAAAAGTCAAATACAAGCATGTTTTCAAGGGTTTTCACAGCAAACTAATTAACCTAGCAACCTAAAATTTAAATTAAAATACTGTTTTTAATCGCTTTCAGTGAGGAGCAACAGTCAACTTATGTTGCCAAAGTTACTGATATTGTGTTTTTTCTTTTGTCTTTTAGATGTTCAATAAGATGACCAATGTGGCAGGTGCAGGTAAGAAATTCTTAATTATTTAAGATGTATTTTGTGTTTTTTCTCGAGGTTTTCAAAGATTTGGGTTCACGTTGCCGTCTTGGAAGTTCACTCTTTTGCTTTTTGATCTCTGCACCACATCCTTAAACAAGTCATTCACACTTCCGAATGTCTGTCTATCTGTCTCAAGCCTGTGATGGACGGGTGCCTGTCCGCTGTGTTTGCGGTGATAGCACAAACCAAACTTTACAACTTTCCTAAAGCATAAATATTGTGTTTTATTGCCTCAAGACCTCACGATAATCTCCACACTGAGCATTTGAACTTCATTAAAAGGCCAAATCTGTTACAATAATTTAATTATCCTATTTATTAATTGGGCATATTCAAGTCTGGGTGAGTAAGACGAGTGTTTCCCAAACCACCTCTATGGGAAGCCACTTTTTTAACACCTAAATCACAATATTAATCATGGCATGAGTGAATTTCTAGACAGATAGATGTACTTTATTGATCCCAAAAATGTATCATTCTCATATTTTCTACCTTCTTGTGTAGCTGTCTTTCTTCTCTAACATCTTATTTTAGAGAATAAGACATGTTTATTTTAGTTTTTCTCTCATATAAAATGTTCGATTATATTTAAGAAAAACCTGTTCCAATAAAGTACATCTATCTGAGTGCAAGTGATCAAATCATTTCCAAGAGTTGTTTTGTGAACGAATTAAAGCTCCACTGTGGTGTTTGGGAACCATTGAGTTAGACTGATGTTAGTGAATAGCGCAGACATCTTTCCGGTCAACTTGTTTTGAATATCCTAAGTGGATTTTTTCCCCCTCTTTTCTGTTGTTGTTGTGTGTTTTTTTTGTTGTTGAAAGACTGAAACAATTCCCCGTCTTCTGGCAGCAGAACTGAAGAGTGTTCATGTTGCTCCGCTCTGTGGCACATTATGCAAAAACAATGCCTCTGCCAGTTGATCCTGGACTGTGTCTTGCATGTGGGTGGGGGGGGGGTTTGGAACCACTCAGGCCCCCGACAACCTTAACAGGACTGACGGCCACAGGTGTTTGTGTCTCAGGAATGTCCAAGCGCGCAGTCGCTCATTTTAAAGGCCTTCCTTTGTACAGTGGTGACTTGTTGGTATGCAGTTAAAATTAGGCAGCGTGCCATTTCATTGTTTCTGTTTCGCTGAGAGGAAACATTTGGCCTGGTGTGATGTGGCCCTTGAGGGGCAGCTGTGGGATTTGGGGTAGATGCCATTTTGGGCTCAGTTTACACTCTCACATGACCTGTGTTGTGTTCGACGGACGGCTCCGCACAAGTGGACGTTATGGTGTGAAAAAAATTCCACGTCAATTCTATGCCGCGGTGAGCGGCTGTGGTGCGGCGGAGACTGATCATTCCTGACTGTAATTCTTGGAAACCTGAGCGTGAGACCACCGTGAATAACATTTGTCAACACGTCTGTGAGATTTTCTTCAGATACATTTATCACAAACCGGGGCTGAGGCAATACATCATTAACCAACATTGCATTTTGAAAGCCATATTTTCAAAAGACTGCCAATGAATTCTTGAAGATAGAATCTTCTATGCAAATGTTTTTTATTTAAAAAAAAAACAGATCTTGCAATATAGCAAATATAGAACTGAACCTCGAGCTTTGCCCATTTTCAGAGACCGGGATTTCTTGAAAGTGTGATAATCTTTTGTGATGTCATCAGTGGGTAGATTCTTATCTAAATTGAATTGGAACGTGCTCAGGCAAAGAAATTACGATTTATCCGTCGAAAACTGTAGACAGGAAGTTGATAAACCCATGCCCATGGAAAACAGAACCTCGTTGATGGGGGGAAAATCGGAGATGGGTACAATACAGTATATTTACACCAGTGGTTTAGTGGTAGAGTGAGTTGTCTTTCAACTGGAAGGTCGTGGGGTTGTTGTCCTTGGGCAAGACACTTGTGAGAAAGTGAATATGAATGGGTAAATGCCAAAAACTAGTGTAAAGCAAGATTGATTGGCCTAGAAACGCACTATACATATTCAGATAGAGCAGGGGTGTCAAACTCATTTCTGTTCAGGGGCCACATACAGCACAATTTGATCTCAAGGGGGCCGGACCAGTAAAAATAGTAAAATAATAGCATAATAACCTATGAACAACAAGAACCGCTTTGTTTTTTCTCCTTTGTTTTACATTTACTGAAGGATAATTTTACAAAACATGAAATTTCTTGAGAAATATAAGTGCAATTTCAACAATATCATGCCTAAATTTACTATTTACACAGCACACTGGATCTATAAAGGCACAAACATTTAGCCGCGGGTATCTGGAGCATTTGACATTACGTTTAGATTTTAACAAATTCATCCTGTGGGCCGATTGGACCCTCTGGCGGGCCGGTTCTGGCCCCCGGGCCGCATGTTTGACACCCCTGAGATAGAGGCTCTAATCCCACCAGGGTTTTCTGAACATGGATAAGTAATGAAAACAGCTCTGTGATGCTGCTTTCAGAGTAATCCAGGCGATGTGGCACCAGTGACAAATGTTGTGTTTTCAATCGAGTCGAACGGTTTGGTTTGGATACAGTATGGTACGTTTGGATACAGTATGGTACGTATTTTTGTTTTGTGTTTCCATTAGGAATTGTACCAACATAACCTGCCCCTACCGTTGCATTTTTTTTTTGGCAAGCTTCCCTTGGGGTGTCAGACTAAATTGGTGCGGTACGGTCAAGGTGGGCTGATTGGGCGAAACTGTACCATACCGTTAAAAAGCGGACTGGTACTCACTCTGCCACCTGGGAACCTGAAGCAGCAAATTCACTGCATCACTGTGAGAAACCATGAGCTTCTTCACACAGCTTTTCTTCCAATGACACCATAGAATGAAAGGATGATGTGACGTCTTTAATAAGATTGTTATATTTTACACACTGTATCTTGGAAAATTGGAAAGGACATCACAGATATCACAACATGTCAAAAATCGCAAATCTACTACGACATTGTGTCTCATGTTAAGATATTGATGTCATATCAAACCCCCCCCCCTGTCTCTATTTATAACAGGTTTTCTACCATATGATTTTCATATCTGCGTGTTGGAACACGTGCTCTCGCCTTTACGTGGTTATCTTGGCTGAAAGGAGTCAGACTCTGAGGCTGCGTCTCTGTCAAATTTATTTAGCCGTCAAAAAAACCCAACAAGAAATCGACATATGGTTTCCATTGAAATCTAATGGTGGAGCATAACTCAGAGGGTCGTGTTGTGAAAAGGACAAAGCTGGCAGAGAGTCAGTCCCGCTAGGTGCAGCTGAGCTGAAGAGACTTCATTTATGACATGTATACGAGACGAGCCAGATGGTTCTCAGTATCGACCGTAACAACATTGTCCACCTCGTTAAAATGACATTGTCCAGCAGAGGAAAAGCACATTCTTTGGGTGCAGATCCAAAATAGCAAAGCAGCAGTGAGAAAACCCTCTTGCTATGAGATGTTGTGATATGCGTGGTTTATTGGCACGTGCAGTATTTCATTAACAGCAGGCTATAAATAAAACACTCAGGTTAACAATAGAAAGCCGAGGTTTCCAACTCCAATTGCCTTGTGTCACTGCTGGTATAATATAGAAGAGCTATTTTAACATTTTACTAAGAGTTTACTTTTTTCAAACTTGAGTTCAAAGGTGAGCCAGTCTGACGCTTGGCGCTACAGCAGGGGAGGGGTGTCCAAACCTTTTTTAAAGAGGGCCAGATTCCCGGGGTCCAATCGTATCTTCAGACCTTTTTTTTAACAGTAGAAGTTACATACAAATACATTGTTTTCATTGTCACAATTATCATTTTGAATGGCGTTGCAGCCAAATCTAAGACAAGCAGGAACGATAAAATTCCAAAAACTATGATTTCAAAGCACACCTCAACTTACCACCCAAGCTAACGGGGATGATTGTCTGTCCCAGTCCGTCCCTGGCCATAAATAAAACATTATGAAACTGCAGCTGCGGGCCGTGGGCCTGGACTTTGAACTCAACAGATGTTTAGTTTGTCCATTGAGGGCTATTTTTAAAAACAGGGTGGTCCAAAAGGGTTCCTAATAGGGTTCCGCAGATCAGATTTGTATCTCAGAAAGTCGCAGTAACCCTACAAACCCCAGAATACGACTCCAAGATGTTGCAGAACACATAGTACTGTTGAACTCTTATCCGTGAACATGTTGCTACGCTGTTTGTTTGAAAAATACTGTGAGGGGCGCGTTGTTATTCACTGGTATTGCTAACAATGGTAACAGTCTGAGATACACTGTGTCTTGCATCCCTGTTTTTGTAATTTTTCCCCAACTTCTCAAAAGGATTTCGGTCAACTCGGGGGTGAGGCCCCAGGAGACGAGCACCAGTGGGGAATCTATATTTTTGACTGAAGTGCTTGTTAGCATTAGGCAGTTTCTGCTTTAGCTTGTGGCTACTTGTTAGCCTGTGAAACGCCATTTCAAGTCTTCACACCATCCGTGCACTTTAAAATATTAAATCTTTTAGTTGACAGAGCATAAATTTTGTCTCCTCATCAGTCCAAATTATGTTCCCGCTTAAATTTGATCATGTTTTTCTGGCTGTGGTTGTCTTCTTCTGCGGGTAAAAAGCAACTGTGGAACATGTGCAGTAGTTCTGACTGATAATTTCAATTTCAGTCAGACTAACATGGTGAAATGTATTTTAAAAGTCAGATTTTAGTGCGACTAAGACCATAATTCAGTTCTTTAGCGACATTAGTAACTATTGCTGCTAATTAAAAGCAGTAGTTGCTAATGTCGCTAAAGTGATGGCGACATGTAGTTTGTAGTCTGTTCAACAGAAACACTGGTAGAATTGTCCAGAATTGTCCGATAGCTGTTTGGAGGATGTGGTGTAGCGTCCAAAGTCAAATTGATTCAAATATCATGGTCAAATTTGATGATATTCATGATTTAACCGACCCACAATGCAATGCGCCAAAGCCCCGTTCACTTTTAGTGAGCAGCATTTTAGTTGACACCTCTGAACTAATGAATAAAACATTCAAAAGCAAAATTGTAACGCGTCATGGAACACACTTAACGGAAATATGTTTAGTTTCAATTATTATCCCTAAAATGTCCATTTAAATATCCATAAAACCTTTTACAAACTTCCAATTTACCTCTGAGGAAAATGTTGTTTTTATCAAATAGCTGAAGTTTTGAAGCTTTTAAAGGAACATTTGCCACATCGTACATCATATAGCACATATAACAAAGTGGTCATTCCGTGTCAAAAGTTAGTTTTATTTCAAAGTTTTAGATCCAGTATAGGAGCCACTCGGGTGTTTTTAAAACTCTCTTCATGTTTACATTTCACTCAACAGTGAAGAGCTTCTGACAGGCTTCGCTTCTGCCAAACAACGGCCGACTTGTTTGTCGTATCGTCAGCGCTGATAATACTCAACTGCGTCACTGAGAAATGAGATGGTGAGCAGAGATTCCCAAAATAGTTGAGGGGATTTCGAATCATTTCTGCGCCTGTTTTTATTTACTTTAGCAGTGGGAAAAAAAAACACAGAGACGCTTTGACCCTCTTGACTTGACTTTTTTGTTGTTATCGTTCCCTTAAATATCACACACGAAAACCACATGTGGATACGCTTGGAGAATATTTGTTCCACGGAAGGAGGAAAAAAGAAAAACCTTAATCCCCCCCTCTCCAGTGTTTATTTTCTGAAGGCATTACTTAACATTTATAGAGCGTGTTTCGAGTTTTAAAGTACATGAGCAGACAAAAGTGCTTCATTACCGTCTAACACTGTGTGATTTGTCGGGGGAAAACTCTTCCCAGCGGCCTCTTTAAATGCACAGTGGAAATGAATGGTTTCCTCTGGTGAGAAGACGCAGCCGCCGCGTTCATCCTTAAAAAAAAAAACCCTGCTTTAACTGGCATTAATCACAAAATGAGTGAATGGATGGATGGATGGATGAATCTGCAGCCACAGCGTCAGTGCAGATGATGATGACGATGTAAGTGTATTTATCTGACATTAAACACTGGGCAGATGTGAAGGGTTTTCGTGGATTTGTTTATAATTTCGTTTCGTGATAATGAATCATTTGTGAATGTGTTTCTACAGTAGAGAAAAAAAATAGATATATTCTATGTGGTTAAACTTTGTGTTACGTTATGTGAAACCAGTGAGGGCTAAGTGCTTTTAAAAGTAAATATTCCATACATAACCAATTTTTTTACTAGTTTAGAATTCAATGCACAGACATGCACATGCACTGTTGGTATTTCATGTATTTCACTTGTATTTGCCCTATTAAGCACTTTCTTTCGCGACACGGATTCAGCGCTGCGATTCTCCGGATGACGTGCGTGGCACATGGTCAGCTGAAGAAGTTGATGCCGTCCAGTGGTTGGAGCTCGATGATGCCAGTAGTTGATATTGGACAAAAATGCAGTGATACCGATATGGTGCGACGCGAATATTCCGGTTTGGCCTGAACGCAGTATTAGAAATCCAACTTGAGGGGACATTCAAATCTAAACTTCTGACCAGGAACGCAAGATCGGCTCTATGGAGATCTGAGGCTACATATATTTTTTTCACTTATACAGTATATCATTATTATCACTAGTTTAGGTTTGTCCCAATCAGCGTTTTGCTGTCCTGATCCAATACTTTGCGGCCATTTTGGACGTCCATGTTTTAACCAGTGGCGAAGACAGTAAGTGAAGCTCAGCTTCCTCTGAAATGTGGTCAAATATGTACTGTGTTCTCGTAATTCCCGTAGCAGTCTCCGCATTAAAAGCACTCCGCTTCAACTCTTCTCTATGCGACAAAAATGCCCCTTTCATGGAAGCTCGGCTTCTCTGGGAGTCAGCGGAGCAGTGAGCGTTTGCAGTCGACTAACAAAACATCCTTTTGAATTTTGACGCTAACTGGAGGCAACATAGGTTCTTCAACACACTTGGAAGGGATGGATTTTCAGTTGCATTTTACAAAATACAAGTACACATACAAAAAAATACTCCATTACAGCGAGGCATATATATGTAGTTTGTCTCTTTTCACCTCTGGTGCTCTGATGAGTAGACGGTGGAATTTCAAGGTAACGCAGAATTCATGATTCAAGCGTTCATGTGCTTTGTTATGATAAACATCACCTTCTGAGGGAAAATGGCACAAGTGAAGCTTGAACAACAGTCTCTGGCCCCAGACCGTCATCCGGCCGAGGAGGTGAATGAATATGCTAATCACCTTCCACTAATTAGAAAAAGAAAAACAAAAGGTGAACCTTTGAGAATCCCAACGAGCTTTCCGTCTAAAGAGCAAAGAAACTCGTAAGAAACGGAATGACTGATTGTTTATATGTCACCTGGCAGTGGATTCACATTCTGATTTCAGGGTCGTCTAATCAAGCCGCGGCCTGTTCGTAAGTGAGATCACCGTTTGGCGCCGTTTGCTGCCGAGTGTGAACGTGAGACGAGCTGGATGAGTAGTGAATGTTTTGGGTGTAGAACAGGAACATAGTGTAAAGCTTACAGGAGAGGAAAATAAAACACAGAGGTTGTGAGAAGGTGAGGGTTATATCTTTTGTTTTGGAAACATTGTTCTGGCAATGATGAGCCGTACAAGCTCAAGCGTTGAACTGTGTGTCAACACTGAACTTGGATTAGAGGACACTTGCTTTTATCAGGGCGTCAATGTCGAGCCAAATACGTGCAGATTCATCTGCTGCTGTTGCTCGCTTTAAATCTCTGAGGCTGAGACGTTTCTGTTGCTGCTCTTTTACTTGATGTATTTGACAGTGAGTGATACTGGACACCAGTGATCCACCGATTATTGTCCAATTATTGAGGTCAAATGCGATTTTTATTTTTCAGAGTAATAATGTATGATGCATGAAACATAGAGATTATAATAATGATAGAAAATTGGGATGTGATCATAGCTGTAGATAAAGTTTAACAAAAGAGTCTATGACGGTGCTAGGCTGATATTTTTTTTGTTACCTAGTGTGCACAAGTACAGACAAACTGACTTAGGGAATGCATAAGTGTTGTGAGGGAACGCAAAAATGTTGTGCGGGAACCGACGTTTTGCAAGGGAACACAAAGGTTTATTGCGAGGAAACGCAAAAGTATTGCAACCTAATCCTAAATTTGTTTTTTTCACTTCACATAAACATAATCCAAAAAAACTTGAGTGTGAGAAAGGACACGCAGTGATACAGTGGCTAGCATTGTTCCTTCTCAGCATGAAGGTCACAGGTTTGGACCAAGGTTCGACTCGGAGCCTTTCTGTGTGTGCATGGGTTTCTCCTGGTTCCCCGTCTCCATATGTTGACCCCACAATGGACTGGAGACCTGTCCAGGCTGTGACCCCGCCTTTCACCCCCACCCCCCCCGCGACCTTAATGTAGAGGATAAAGCGGTAGAAACATGAATCATCACCATCCTTGATGTTTCCTCAGTGAGTTTTTCCCACATTATGTAAGCCAATAAAGCACCAGATGAATCACCACACTGTTATATAATGTGGACGACTACTTTGTATGGATTACAGCACAGTTTTCTTCTCTTGTTTTTTGGGACACGTCGATGTTCCTCAGCTGTTGTCAGAGTCCAGACCTTCATGCAGTTTCACTCAGAGGTCAGCGCCCGGTGCTGTGGTCAGCCGGTGACCTCGGACAGCTGCAGTCACTCTCTCTGGAGGCGCATTAGACGTGATAATGTATACACACCACGAAAGGCTCTTAGCAACCAATGACAACATGCGTATATGTAATTTACTGAAATAAGAACCTGTTTCTACATGAGGCGAGAGCTGCGAGGTGTAAATTATAGTCAGATGTAGATTTGGATGTTTTGAGCTCCATTTTATTGGATTCTGACATCACTGTTACTGTATTTTTCTAGTTTGAGCTGTCGTAAAAGAGACAGGACAGGTATTTTTTCTTTCTTTTTAAACAATATACAATTTTATAAGACACAGCACTTGTAAACTGGTGAGCCGTAACATTAACAAAAACAGTTTTAACCATAGATAGTTTCCATAATCACAAATTGGTTTTTCCACTATTGGTTTTTCTGGGCTGATATTGATACTAATTATTACTATTTAATGAGGCCAATCACCGTTGTTTCAGATATGCACTTACAGTACAAATTCAAACCTAAACTCCGACACAAAACTTTACTTAAAAGGTCATCAACACTCAAATTTTACATGAATTTTAAATATAAAATGAATAAATACAATAATGCATGAACTCTCATGAGCTAAGAGCAAAACAATAATATGATACCATTTTGTTTTTATCCCTTGTCATTTTTATTGGCATCTCTAATTAGCAGTCAGAGCACTTTGGAATTACTTAATAATATCATGATCGGTAAATATAAAACACTGATACTACCTAATATCAGCCTTTACAGTGTAAAAGTAATAATTATAGTTGACAAACTTAAAATAAAAATATTTGTAAAGCAGGGGGAGAGAACCCATTGCTGCTAAGCTAACTGCTTAGCTAGGAAAAACAATTTACTTATAAGTCAACTGGGTTAGCGAAAGTGTCGCGAACAAAGGATGAAAGCGATTCTTGATGAATCAAAACAAGTGTTTGTCCAGTTGATTGTTTGCAACTGTAGCTTAACAATAGCAGGGATTGTTCGCTGTTGCTTGCTAGAAAACACAGTGGAAACAGGAAGTGGCACAATATGGTATCGTAGCACGTTAGCCTCCTTGAATTAAGCTCATTCAAACTATTTGAATTTGCATTTTTTTGAAGACTGGTAATAGATAATACGATAATACTGGCATTTAAACAACTAACAAAGAGTATAAAGAGAAATATTTTATCCCCAGGCACATTTTCTGACGTTTTTTTGCAGAGATGGCACTAAAAATTCCACAGTGAAGCAGTGAATGACGACCCTGAATAATCTCCGTTTGAAAAACAGCTGGACTCGTGTGAGTCCGTCTTTTTGTACGAGGCTGTTTGAGGCTCACCTGGGAGAAGGTTCTGTGTGTGCTGTAGCTGATGATGAGAAGTGGGAGTGTACGTGGAGACATGATATATCAGTTTCAGTCTGCGGTCCTGCCCAAGCAGCACATTCAAAGAGATCATACACAGATGTATGTATGTCAGAACTGTGGAATCACGTCTGCTTTACCTTTTCACCCATGAAATGTCCGAAATGAAAGACAGAAGTTGGTGCTGGAGTTCGTCGTCTATGATCGTGACACGAGCTGCAGTGGTGTGGTCTGAAACAGAAAATAATATTTCTTCTGGAACTGGAAAATGGTTTCGGAAGCCAAGAGCGGTCGCTACTGTATTTCTTCATTCTGTCACAAAAGAATCATCTTGTGAAATGACTGCGTTCTTGGGATAACGAGGCTTTTGTCGTGACATAGAGCGTCAACAATCTGAGCATCGGGACTCACTGAAGTGTGATCGTCTGTAAATCTTCAGACAGTATAAGTCTTCTCAAATGAGGAGGCCCTGATCTGAATGTTATCTCTAACTAAAACTACAGAACTATTTCTTTTTTTCCCGGCATCCCCCTCTCACGGGGGCCCCACAGCGGATGATCCACATGTTTGATTTGGCAGAGATTCTTTTTTACAGCGACTTGCTGATGCAACCCTCCCATTTATCCAGGCCTGGGACCAGAACTAGGAGTACACTGGATGTAGCTTCCCCATGGCTGGGGTTCATTTAGTCTCGCATCCAATTAACATTGAACAATGGAGATTGGGTACCTTGCTCAGAGGAACCCCAGCCCTTGCCCTGGCGAGGAACCCTCTAGTGACAGTTGGCCATGGGCTCGAGAAGGGTTAAACGGTGGTCAAACTGTGTGGGCTCTCTCTGGGTTCTGCCAGTCCAGGCAACCGGTCCATTTAATCAGGGCGAGCCCCAACTTTCACCCTATATCAGCTTGGATTGGCTCCACATTTCTTTCAATTTCCTTAAGCTTTTCCTCAGGAATTAGCTGTAGAAGAACCTGAAACTTAACTCAAGCAAGTCCAGTTTCCACTTAGCTAATTACTAAAGATGACTACAACCTGGATGACTGAGAACCTTCACAGACACCTCTGTGAGCTTTTCTCTTTTCTTTTAATCATCTTGTTATCACTTGTGATCGTGAGATAATGAGATGATTATACTGTGATGTCAAGATCACGCAAAGTGTTCTCGGCTTCCATACGATGGAACATTAGGTCTTCCATTGGGTGTCTAGGGGAGGTTGTATTGTGTTCCCACGAGTGCAGTCAAATAGGTGTGTGTTGTGTCCTCTTTTGGCCCAAAGTGAACCCACTGGCCAATTAGGTGCAGTGGACGCCTAATGAAGTGGCTGAAAAGTGGAAACTGATGAGATTTTCTGCTGCTGCTCCAAGATGCATCCAGAGATGATCATCAAACCTCAGTTCTCCCCTGACATCTGGCACCAACAAGACATTTTCTCCCCATCTTTCTTCTGCTCACTTCATACTTTTAGAGAGGAGAGGAGCAAGTTTATGAAATATTCAGACCAAAACTGTTCAAAAGTCACTTAAATCTGCGTATGTCCTCACTCTGATTCTTCAGCATTTCATCTTTATGATGTCTACATGCGATGTTTTGGGGGTGTTTTTTTTATCGTATCAGCAATTTATCCACAAAACTCTCAAAACTCCACCCTTGCATCGAAAACAAATTGATGTCATAGCGCCACCTCTCTGTCACTTATCTTCGTCTTCGTTGCTGTTAGCAATGTTAACATGGCCCCAAGTAATTGGAGTAACAGCCTGACCCAAATAAAAATATCCCAGATTGTCTACACAAACATGCCAATCCGCAAAAGTCTGACCGGAAACAAATTCGGATCAGTGGTCAGAAGTCCTCGTTACAGCGCCACTTACAGGCCGTGCATATGTACTACAGCATTTAGAGACATGTTGGGTTTCTGTGGATGAAGACATATCTTGAAACGATGCCGGAAAACTTTTTTAAAAACCACAAAGCAAAATATAATTTAGGGAAATTCCTGTTTCCGTGTAGACTTGAGGTTTGAGTCGCTGCCATGTGACTGGCTGATTAGCAACTAGCAGGTGTACCTAATAAAGTGGCCTGTGAGTGAGTTTGTGTGGTGCATTAGATGTGGCTTTGGTTTTGTAAGGAAAAGCCAACGTGGCACTTTTTTTTTCTTCTCCCCCCACGGCCACAGTGAATAAAATATGCTCATCAAACGTTCTGGATTGGAAACGTTTAGCGATAAAACTGCGGGAAAAATCCAAACTTTCGCAAACGTGTGCCGTCATTTTCAACAGGTGCCAGATCAGTGACATCATCCGCTGAGTTTGTAAGCCGGCGGCCGTCACTTGTAGATCCGTCTCAGGCCGTATGAAGGGTGGTGCTGGCATGACGAGTGCATGAAAAATTCCACACATGGAAAGATGGAAAATGACTTGTGGTTTCCTGAGTGTAGGGGCCAACTCGGCTGTTTGACGGGGAGAAAACGGGGGTTGTATTGCTGTACTTTTTGTCTTTGTGTATACAGTAATTTGTCACGGTTATGAAAGCAGTATTAGCTCTTCGTCTATTTGCTTAACCCACTCTGATCGTCCATTGTAACGTTTGTGTTGCAATTACGACATTTTCGTCACAGTTATTGTAGTTATCCGAAGTAAAATAGCAAATAATGCCGTTTAATAATAAGAATAATAGTAATAATAATAATGATGCCTTCAAGGCCCTTTTACAGGATGACCTCACGGTGCTGAACAATTGCCATCACGCTGGCGTTTCATTTATTGCCAATGGTTTGATCCTGTCACAGTTTAATTGTCTTTATTCTCTTTAATGTTTTGTTTTCTTTAAACATGTTAACTGCTGAAGGCAGACCGTGTGTGACCTGAATCTGTGGACACAGTCACACCATGAGGACAAAAATCAAGTCCCCATAAGGTAAATGATTAGATTTTAAGGTGGAGACATGTATGTTTAGGTTTAGGGTTAGCCAATTAGCAGTTATGGTTAAGATCAAAGTAAATCTTCAGGATGTCCTCTTTAGTCAGAAGAAACCTGACTGTGTGTGTGTGTGTGTGTTTGTGTGTACTTACAACAAACATACAAACTTAACTTTGTGGGGACATTTTGTCATTAAAGTATTTTTTTATACTTGGGTTAGGATTAGGGTAAGGGTTAAGGTTAAGGTAAGGGGCTCAGGAATGTATTTTATCTATGATATGTCCTCACTAAGTCATAAAAACAAGTTTGTGTGTGTGTGTGTGTCCTCTTCGGCCATAAACACTGACCTTGTCAGGACCAGTAGTCCTCGTGGAGACCAAAACCTGGTCCTAATTGAGGCAGAACCTAATTTCTGAAGAACTGGTTGAGTTTAGGACTAAGATTTGAATTGTGGTTTGGTTCAGGTTCGGGTTAGACATTGAGTGGTTATGGTTAAAGTTAGTGATCAAAAGATGGTTACGTAGAGCAGCTTTAAGGTTCGGGTTAAGATGTCATTGTGGGTTGGTTGAGGTTAAGGTTTAGGCATAAGCTAGAAATGGTTGCTGAGCAAAACGTGTGCGTGCACGTGTCGTTCCCTCTGTCTCGTGTGTGTGTGTGTGTGTGTGACTTGAGGAATTTAAGCCTGGGTTTTGTAAACTCAGGGGAAGGAGACATGAGCAGCCGTGTCAGGATGCAGGCCAGTCACAGGAGAACACGTGCTCTGTGTGTGTGTGTGTGTGTGTGTGTGTGTGTGTACCAAAAACAAAACAAAAGCTAACAGGTTGGTCCAGCACTCAGCTGCCAACTGGAGAAAAAGGCAGAAACGAGGTTTGGAGGTAATGAGACAGGAAGGGCCGCGCTACTTCAGGGACCCACACTAGGATGTGACTAAACAATCAACAGACCTGTTATCTCCTTCTGTGTGTGTGTGTGTTCAGGATCTTTTCTGGAATAAACACTGACCTTCTCAGGACCAGTCGTCCTCATGGAGACCAAATCCTGGTCCTCACGAGGCCAAACCTCATTTCCGAAGAACAGTTTGAGATTTAAATTGCAGTCAAAGTTAGGGTTGGGGCATTAATTGCTGTATAACAGAATCAAATAACAAGAACATTTGCTGTGCTTCTCCTGGTCAAACGAAAATATTGAATTACAACAAATAAGTGCAATAACGCTGTTTTCAAGTAGTTATTTGGCAATACGTTACTACAAATATGCACAGTTTCATAATGAAATGTCTAAATCCACTTTGGTCAGTAGAAACACACTCCTATTTTATATTTGACTGTTTTCTATATTGTATTTACAACAAACAATCTCCAATATGTTGAATTGGGATTAAAGGTCATGTTATAAAATACACTTTTTTTATCAGAAAATTGAACCTTTTTTTTGTTATTTGATGACTTGTTTCATGTATTGTAGTTGTGTTCATATTTTTCTTTGAAAACACATTATTCAGACTGAAGAGAGACTATTAGTGTTTGGATTGATTGACTGATTAGTTGTTTGGTCCATAAAATGTTGAAAGTTTGAGTTTCTCAAATCTGGAATTGATGATGTTTTGTCAACAAACCAGAATTATTAAGTTTTATTGATTTCTTTGTTATTTGGAGCAAAGAAACCAGAAAATATTCAGATTTCAGAAGCTGGAAAATCAGTGAGCTTGTTTTTATCATAAAACACACACACACAAAAGATGAATAAATTATCAAAATAGTTGACAATTACTTTAGGAGTCAATTAATGGTTGCTGCCCTTGTGTTCTTCAATAACTGATAACAGAAGTTAAGCACATTTTTGTTCCTAAACAGATATATTTTATAAGTTATAGGCTAAATTTCTGGGCCACAAAATAAATCGGCATCAATTATCAGCCATTGGCTTCTCTGATTTCTAAAAATTGGGGAAAAAGACTTACTGTTTCAAACACTAAAGGCCAGAGTTTTACACATTTTTACATAATGCCCCTTTAACTACTGCAATCTTCTCATTTCCAGAGCGTTATCTAACACTTCACGCCTCTTCACTCGCCGCTCTTGTAAACACACACACACACACACACACACGCTGAGCCAAGATCATTTCCACAGAGTGGGTTCACACACAGTAACCACACTGGTTCTGTCACTGGTCTCCCAAATTTCCCACATCAGCCACAGAGATTCCAGATGTTGCAGGGAGGCGAAAAGTCTGCGCCTGTGTCGCGCTGGGCCCACAGGCCCCGCCTCCACATCCGCGCCGCGGCTCACAACCAAGCACGGTGTCTGTCTTTCTGCACTGGAGCAAAAACCGGCGGTTTGACTGACAGAGCTGTTTCATTTCCACCTGTGCACAGATAACAAAAAAAGCACAGGTCGCTTTATTTCAAAGGCTTCTCTGTCTGTCCCAGAGTCGCAGAGTCGCACCGCTACGGCTTCTCTTGTGCTTTTCAGACCCGATTAAACTGTTTGGCTCAGTAATCAAAGAGAGCAACAACAGGCAGAGGCAGAGCAGACTTCCTGCATCCTCTCCGGCTCACAGGATTTCAAAAGTGAAAAAAAAAAAGCCCAGCAGGACGTGTGTTTGTGTCGGCGTGAAAACAATACCTCTGCTGTACTTATCCAGCTTATCACGGCTGATGACTTAAGCAGAGCCGCTGGCACCAATTGAGGTGATTACAGTGAGTCTGTGCATCATTAGTAAGACAAATATCACACAACTGTGATGAAATATATGATTAATACAAATCGTCTTGGGTCCAAAATACCGTTACAAGGAGTAGTGGTTAAAATCCGTCCTTCTGTGCCATGTTTTTAACACAGTCAGTCCTCCACCAAGGCTCTAACACTCAACACACATCTTAAATACCCGACACCTGAAATGTTTACCTTCTGATGCACCGGATCCAGAAGAACTTTCCGGATCCACGTAGAACTTCACCTGCTTATAGTTGTTACCATCTTACATAAACATGACAAAATTGTCACTGAGATATACTGTACACATCTGAACTTGTTCAATGGGACCGAACCATTTTGGCGCAAAGTCCGTAATACGTAATCTACACTTTTGCTTCATACATAGGGACCATTGTAAAGACAAAAGTCGAACGAAACAAAGAACGAGTGAGGGAGCGCAAAGAATGAGGGAGGGGGAGCAAAGAACAAGTGAGGGAGGAAAGAACGAAAGTGAGGGAGCAAAGAACAAGTGAGGGAGAAAGAACGAGTGAGGGAGGGCAAAGAACAAGTGAGGGAGAAGAAGTGAGGGGGAGCAAAGAACAAGTGAGGGAAAAGAATGAGGAGGGGAGCAAAAGAACAAATGAGGGAGCAAAGAACAAAGTAAGGAGAGCAAAGAACAAGTGAGGGAGCGAAAGAACAAGTGAGGGAGAGCAGAGAAAGGAGGAGAGCAAAGAACAAATAGGAGAGCAGAGAACGAGTGAAGGAGTGCAAAGAACAAGTGAGGGAGAGCAAAGAACAAGTAAGGGAGCCAAAAGAACAAGTGAGGGAGCAAAGAACAAGTGAGGGAGCGAAAGAACAAATGAGGGAGAGCAGAGAACGAGTGAGAGAAAGCAAAACAAGTGAGGGAGAGCAGAGAACAGTGAGGGAGCAAAGAACAAATAGGGAGCAGAGAACGAGTGAAAGAGTGCAAAGAACAAGTGAGGGAGTGCAAAGAACGATTGAGGGAGCAAAGAACAAGTGAGGGAGCAAAAGAACAAGTGAGGGAGTGCAAAGAACAAGTGAGGGAGAGCAAAGAACGAGTGAGGGAGTGCAAAGAATGAGTGAGGGAGTGCAAAAACAAGTGAGGGAGAGCAAAGAACAAGTCAGGAGAGCAGAGAACGAGTGAGGGAGTGCAAAGAACAAGTGAGGAAGTGCAGAGAACGAGTGAGGGAGAGCAGAGAACGAGTGAGGGAGCGCAAAGAACAAGTGAGGAAGCGCAGAGAACAAGTGAGGGAGCGCAAAGAACAAATGAGGGAGCGTGTAGTGTATTTTCAAACAATAAAATACAATATTTTTGAGCGATTAAATCGATATTTTTTGCTTCTTAAAAAGTGTTGTTTGATTCGTGTAAAGTGTGAAAATATTGACACCCATCTAATTCCACACTCCTCCTGTCGTCAAATATTTTCTTTAGAGATCACGAAACCTGTCCGCGAGTGAAGACTCGCGGGGGTCAACGTTTGTATAAAGAGGCTGGAGGAATGTAAAGCGGCCGTGACAAGCGTACGTGGCCATTGTTTCATTGAATGACAAAGCATGTAATGCTGTCAGGTCCGAGTCTGCCCACATAAATGCCTGGGAAAACATTTGCACCACTGTCCGGCACCTGGTTCCCATTACAGCGACGAGGATTTAATCACAGAGGTAACATTTCTCCCTCAATCACTCTCTCACCGCTCCTCTCTTTTTCTCTCAAAGGTGGTAAACGTGTATAAAAATAACCTCATGTTTTATTGATTTGAAGTCATTTTCAAACCCTCAAACTTTTTCTCCCACATTTTCAGTGATGTGGAAAAAAATACACATGCTGGGGGGGGGAGCAGCCGTCACAGATAAATACAACAGACAGGATAACTCCTCCTGATTTATTTCTTATGATACAGTTACACCGCGGCGGGGCATTAGCCTCCGTGAAACAACTTTTAAACAGGAAGTTGATGTTTATCTTCTAAAATGAGTCTCATCCTGGGGAGGGAAACGGCACTTGTGTCCGTCTGACGAAAGTGGCTTTAACTGAAGGAGAGTGTGCAGTTTTCACTTTCACAAATAAAAACCCTGTTTGCTCTCACACATTTTGTATTTAATTTGATTTCTACAATGGTTGTAGTTTGTTGTTATTGAGTGCCTGGTCTACTGCATGTATGATCCATGTTATCTGTAAGTCTGTCCATTCTGTTAGCGACTTCCTGTCTACAGTCTTTGACGGATCAATATGAATTTATTTGTGTTAATTCCGCACTTTTTAGACCCACTTGTACGGGGACGGGACCTCAATCCCAGAAGGTAAACAGTGTCCGCCATCTTTGCTAACAGTTACGCTAACAGTGTGACTGGTGGTCAGTATTGTAATGTAACGAAGTACAAATACTTTGTTAATATACTTAAATAGAATTTTCACATATCTGTACTTGACTTTGTTATTTATATTTCTGACAACGTTTGCTTTTACTCTACTACCTTTTTACTAAATAAAATGTGTACATTTACTCCAATACATTTCCCTTAACCGTCTTCATTACCATGAATTAAAACACTATTCTATTATAGATTACGTGTTACGGACTTTGCAGCAAAATTGTTCAGTCCCATGGAACAAGTTCAGATGTGTGTATCTCAGCGGCATTTGAACAGGGATGGATGTTGTCATGTTTATGTATGACGGTAATAACTATAAGCAGGTGAAGTTCGGCACAGATCCGGAAAGTTCTTCTAGAACTAGTGGATCTAAAATGGAAACATTTCAAATGACGGTACGTAAACCACAAGTGAAAGTGTTTAAGCCTTGCTCTCCGGGTGATCTAGTTTCGATAATTTTAGTCATTTCTTTTGTCATTTAATCCAATTTCATTTGACTTTCATTTGATTTCAACCTTAAAAAACTGTTATATATTGTTATATAACTGTTATATATTGGATTTTAAATCGAATAAATCGTAGATTTTATCATTTCTACTGCATTTCATTGATAATCATCGGGATGACTTTGAGATAACTTCAGCTTTCACGTGCTCACTGGTGTGAAACTTGATTTCAGACAAAAATGGACCAAAAACAAGAGGTACTTCACAAATACATGGTGAAAAAATGGCTTTGCACCAATATATATTGAGCCTTTATTTACATTAACACAGAGGGAAATGATATTTTTCTATATATTGTTATTGACTTGTTGCCCAGCTCTACATACAACTACAAAAAAACACTCGGCCACTATTAGAAGAAACCATGACGTTTCAATGGAGATTCCTTGAAGAAAATAGAATTAGTGGCTACTTTCATGGAGCGAGAGCAAAGTCAGCTCCTCCTTCCCCAGCCCCTTAATCTAAACCCAGATATACACCACATGTGTGGCAGCTCTGGAAAAATGAACTCGACTTGGGAATATATGGTCAGGAAATTTATAGCACATGCCTGGGACAAGCCCTCAGGGGCCGGGGGGAGGAGGAGGAGGAGGAGGAGGGGAAATCTCCCTATTCCCTGCTCCCTGAGCCTTGTTTCCATTAGGCTGGGAAGAGCAGTCTCCCAGACTATTCAAGGAGACCTGGTGTAAGACCTCTCGGCCAACTGCCTGACCCAATCGTCAGCCGATTTCCTCACATCTGGGGATTTTCCCACTGCAGCGAGCGAAGGGGGCGGGCATTCCACATCCGTCACCAGGCGCCGACACCGGCAGCGCGCACGCAGACACACACACACACACACACACCCACATGCTGAACTGTAGCGCAAATAAATATGTATGCGTGCGTGTTTGCGAAACCACGTCACGGTGACAAGAGCGTGTTCCACCGAAAGAAACCCGTCCGTCCAAAACAAACACGTGGGTGAGTGGAGTGGAGGGAAAACATTCCCAAGCTGATTGATGTTTCCGTGCCGTGCATCTGCTATTACTTCCACCGCTGACGACCTCCCCGGGGCTCAAGTCATCCTCGTCTCGCCACAGTGATCCTCACCGCGATATAAAGCTCATCTTTATAGAGTTGAGGTTTCTTTTTAGAGTGGGCAAGGTGGTGGGGCTGTAGTTACCTCTCTGGTGATTC
Source organism: Solea senegalensis (assembly GCF_019176455.1). Lineage (NCBI taxonomy): Eukaryota > Metazoa > Chordata > Actinopteri > Pleuronectiformes > Soleidae > Solea > Solea senegalensis. Next base: position 4,436,002 of record NC_058028.1, read on the forward strand.
ACGTCGAGAGGTCAGAGCCTTGTAACCGCACGTCCTCCATCACTCTTAATCTCTGTAACAGCCTCGTCACTTTACTGGACATCAGTACCTTGTTTACTGCTCGGTTTACTTCCAAGTGTATTGGAGAACCTACGTAGGCCTTCATTTAACATCAAAACTCAAAAGAGGTTGAGTTTGTCCATCGTGGGCTCTTTATTAATTTCTGCCAAATGAAAACCTATTTTTATCCAAAGTTTGTAAACTGCTTAGCGTCCCGCACCAAAGTCCATAGAGAAAATCTGCGATTTTACATCACAGCAAGCAAGGAGTTGTTGATCCAACCGCTGCCTCCATTAGCAAGTTGAAGCAGCAGTAGACCAGCAGCTCTTGTGTCCCCATGAGCTAAAAACACTTATTTTCTCTATGGACTTTGGTGCAGGAGTGTGAGAAGTTTAAAAGTTTGAAGAGTGAAATAACGCAACAAACATTTTCATGAATTGTATACACCAGGGGTGTCAAACTCATTTTTGTCCAGGGGCCACATACAGCACAATTTGATCTCAAGGGGGCCGGACCAGTAAAAATAGTAAAATAATAGCATAATAACCTATGAACAACAAGAAACCCTTTGTTTTTCTCCTTTATTTTACATTTACTGAAGGATCATTTTACAAAACATGAAATTTCTTGAGAAATATAATTGCAATTTCAACAATATCATGCCTAAATTTACTATTTACACAGCACACTGGATCTATAAAGGCACAAACATTCTGGAGCATTTGACATTACGTTTAGATTAGTGTGAAATTTTAACAAATTCATCCTGTGGGCCGATTGGACCCTCTGGCGGGCCGGTTTTGGCCCCCGGGCCGTATGTTTGACACCCCTGGTATACACTTAAGCTGGAATGGATTTCTATTGCTCATGTGCCTGCATTCAGCTATTCACTATCGCATTAATGTCGCCAATATTTCTTAAAATTGACATTGTTATCTTGGATTTCGGAGTAGTTTTTGGGGTCTGAGTCACACACAGACTTCTGTTTCTGTCTGAGCTTCACGGTTCATGTGACCGGCAGAAAACGAAAAAAGAAAACAAGGTGCTTGACTCGGCCTGACCCTGACCCTTCCTGAAAATCCACAGGATCAAATGAAACTGGCTCCGTGGACAAGCGTGTGTGTGTATTTTCACCCTGAAGGTCTGAAGACGTGCGGCTGAAAATAACAACACCTTGATCACTCGTGACCCAAACCTCCCCCAAAAAAAGCGTCTATATTGTCTGGCCTATTTTTCATTCCCGCCTCTTGTCCATACTTAGGTAGAACTGCTATGATGATATATGATATGATAAAAACTGTTCCTAAACTAAAGGTTTAAGGAGCTAATAAATGTTTTATAATGGGAAAGCGACATCTGTATTGGTTATCGGCTCAAGGACTTCTGTCTCACGACCCCTCGCTCTGTGAGACAGACTGATAGAGATTAGAGCAGATGAGTTTGGATCTTCCTAAGTGCTCGTGACTGTCGACAGAGAACTGAGAAAACTGAGCCCTTCATTATTATTATTATTCCTCCTCTCAAGTGCACTCTGTCCTTAGTGAAATGAAGTCATGTTGTCTCAGGTCAAACTGAGGTCGGCAGAGGTTTGCTCATTTCAGAAACTGTCAATCTCCAGCCGCCAGTCTCTGTGTGTGTGTGTGTTTAGAGTGGGATTAAACCTGCTGTAAAATAATAATCCCAGTAGGTGACCACATTAAAAAATAATGACGCTGTCATGCACACTTACAGACACCGGAATAGTTTGGATTCGGAGTGAACTCTGAACTCTCATCCCAAAATATACCCAAAAATATCAGCTAAATCGACCTCATATTTAGTGCAAAGAGACGTCAGACACTGATGGGAACATTTTGTCTTTTCCTCAAATGGTGTTGCCGTGGTGACGTGGGTTAGGGTCCTTTTTTAAAAAAAAAAAGCCCCTAAAGACACAGGTCATTGATTTTGTGTAAGAAAGTTTAATTTCTGTCTCCCTTGTTTGTTACGACGCCACCTACTGTTTCACGCCCTGTGTTGCTTGATGTAAACAAACGTGGACTCGTAATCACTAGGACGGTGTTGTGTGGACACCGTCCTCTGTCCTCTCTCTCCGCCGTTGACGTGAGATTCCGACGTCAAAACGAGAGAGAGCAAATGACGACGTCTCTGTCTCACCAACGACAAATTGTCCAGACGCAGAGCGTGGACGCCATCATGGACGAAGACAAGCTCTCGCAAGTCGTCCTCCCATCTTAGGCTGAGTGTACACATTCTCGTCCTTGAATTTGAGGGAATTGGTCCTGGAAAAATCCTTGAAAAGTCCTCAAATTTGACTAACACTCTAGGTCAGACGTCCCAAACACGGGGCCCCAGCACTTAATATCAAGTTATAATAGATATAATTAAATTAATAGATTCATTTTCCATAAATATGTTCATATTATGATCTATTTTATAGTTCCATATCAAAACCAACACTTTTATTTTTAAATAATGTGAAATATCATCATATATGTTATTATTATTTAGTCTTTTTCTGGCTTGACCACCCCCTACTGACCAAACTAGACTCTCAGTGGCCTCCAGGTCATTCAAATACCACGTAGACCCCTGCTTTACTGAGTTACTGTGAAACAAACATGACACATGTTAATCATAGTAAAAAAGTAGTCCCGGGATCCTATGCCGGGGTTGGCGACGTTGCTCCGACTCTCCGACTCTCCAGGTTGGGAAATTCAAGTTTTTTTGAACTTGGAAAATTCCGATTCCTGGATCCGAATTGAACACACCGGGAGTTCATGCTTGTGATGCGTTCTGGTGCTCCATGTAAAACTCATAACTGAAGGGCTGCAACTAACGATTATTTACAATAGTTCATTCATCGAGTGCTTGTCTGGGCCGTAAAAGCAAAGGTTCTCTCTACACTGTTGCGTCACTCAGCCACATTATCGGACTATATTTTGTCACATTCTTACAGTTATACAGTAAAATGTACATAATTATACTTTGTGATTAGCTGAATACTAAATTGTTAATGATAAAAATGTAATAATAATAATAATGATGTACAATTTTCCTTCAGTTCAGTCATTGTGTTGTTGTCGGAGATTAAGATTATCAAGAAGTCCAGTATAATGTTATTTAATACACACAACAAACTCAGATAATGATATTAATGATAGGAAAATGCTCATTTGTGCTTTGACAAGAAGAAAGAGAAACACGATGACAGGAGTCCTAAAAATGTGAATATAATGTGAAGAGCAAAGAAAATGAGGAAATAAAAGAAAATACTGCAATAAAACATAATAGTTTTTGTGATATATTCACGTATCTGTACTTTATTTGTATTTCTAGCTCGCACCACATTTGGTCTAACTCATTACTACCAAATAAAATCAGAAGAAGAAGAAGAAGAGTTGGTATTATGGTCTGTATTTATATAGAGCTTTTCTAGCCTCGATGAGCTGCTTTAACACAACAGTTTTCACTCATTCACACACTGCAACATGGGGTTAAGTGGCACATAGACGAGCAGAGCCAGGAATTGAACCTTTTAATACTTTTACTTAAGTAATATTATATGTATACATATATATATAAAAGGTGACTTTAACTTCTACTTAAGTCACTTTCTGGAAACACACTTCCTTCAGTTCCCAGATTTCCCACAGCACGTGAACTCACCACATGTGTGGCGCTCGTTTTGCGTGGATTCATTCCTCCACACACACACACACACACTTGAAGGACACACACACACACACACATTTGCGTGGATCTCCTGGTGTTTTACCATCACTTTGTGACTTCTTTTTTAAGTCAAACAGAGGATTTAATTCTTCCTAAAATGTTCCCGCCGACGCCACTGAAGTTTCCGCTTCTTTTCTGTTAACAAACACAGCCCCCACCACCCCACTTTATCCGTGGGTTAATTCGTGTTTTTTTTTTGGGACGTTCGTGGATTTTTTTTTTTCTTTCTCCCTGTGATTATGTTTGACTGGCGGTTTTGCGATGATGACATCTAGAAGGAGAAGCTCCAGCAGAGCGAGGCTGAAGCTGCGCCGCTGCCTGAGCGAGCAGCTGCGGAGCTCCACGTCCAAAGCCTGGGACTTTCTGTGGAGGAACGTCAGGGAGCGGAGGGTGGCAGGTCAGTGTCCCCGCCGCAGGAGCACCGTGGCCCCGCTGCAGGGGCGCACAGTGGACGGTTCACTGTCAACCACCACACGCCGTGAAAACTGACAACGTTTATCAGGCCGCTAATTCATATAAATAAGGGCTGCAGCTAACGATTATTATTTTATACATACATAATCGATTAATCGGTCGATTATTTTTACGATTAATCAATGAGTTGACCCAGAAAACTTAAAAATTATTATTATGTTTTTGCCAAATCCAATTCAATTTTAATGATTTAGTTTTAAAGATGTTGCATGAATGAATGAATGAATTGTCATATAATCGGAGAAAAGTGAATTTCTCATTAAATATGAATTTGTCATGGGAATTGCAGATTTTTCACTTTTCTTTCATTAGAATGTTCAGCAGAACGACATAGTCATAAAAACCAGACAAGGGAGTCAGAATTTAACAAAATAAATGCAGTAAATTAATATTTAAATAAGATTCAAAAGGTTAAATTCCACAATGTTTTGGCCAACCAACCGTTTCAATTGTTAGAAAACCCCATTCTATCTGATGAATCAATGAACCGTTGTAGCCATAATCGTCATATAATAGAAGAAAATTGAAGGAAAAGGGAAATTCTCATTAAATATGATATTCATTTGTCAAGGGAATTGCAGATTTTTCACTTTTCTTTTTGTAAAAAGTTCAGCAGGACAAATTCTTGCACAGTCGGCCTATGAAAAGTCATAGTAACGATGATAAACTTTATTTATGCATCAAAACACACTTTAAAATTCTAAAAGAATTAGAATTAAAAAGGTCAAACTCACGTTAAAGACGGTTTACTATAGGAATGTTTTTAAAAGATAACATGTTATGACCTCCAATCATTCATACTTATATACACACATATATAGATGTAGATATAAACTTATATTTGTATAAATGATCATGTGAGACTCAGTGGACCAAACCATAAACTTTTTGCACACGTGTAGGAAAAGACTTGATCTGAACTGCACCAAACTTCAGTCATTCACTGATTAAAAATGAGCACATGCCTGGTAATACCGCATGGGGGCGCTGATGGGCAACTTTATTTTTTTTGCACCATGAAAATGGAAAAAACTACTGCATGAAACATGAACTCTCTCTCCCTTTGTATGCATATTATGATAAATGTGAATATTCATTGCTGCTTTTGTTTCTTTAACTTTAACTGCACGTTATAAACACTTCCACTGCTGCGGCGAGGTAAAGAAAAAGTAGGATTTATCGGTATTAAAAAAATACCGATAAAATGAATACAAGGTATTTTAAAAGTGAAAATCCATCCATATTTGTGTCAACAACATTTACTTTAAACTGTACGTGAATTAAAGTGTAAAAATGGACGTCACTTTGTCATGAATTCTGAATCTGCAGTGATTCTCAGTCTAAACTAAAAAATCTGTGCCTTCAGCCCATCACCGTGGCAACTGCTGATTCTCGAGTTATGTGCATTTACCTTTTTCTCTTCCTTTAAACAGTTTGTATCTTAGCGTTCTTGTATTTGTGTCTTCGTGAGGACAGACTGAAGACGTTGTTTTGGCCCCAATATTCAATTGCTTACAAAAAATAATTGGCCCTCGTCCATATTTGCTTGCTGATCCCTGCCCTAAAACCAGGTCTTAATCCTCAATTTTAGTGTGGACCAGCCAGAACGTCCAAAGACAGGTTTGTTTGACAGTTGACAAATCCTGAGACTCTTTAGACCAGTGCCAATTTCCGCGACGTGGAAAACCGGAGGACGGAATCGCTGCATTGGGCGATAAAAGTGGACTCAACTGTTAAACGTGGAATGTCTGAAATTGTCTGAAAATGTTTATGCGTGCGGGACGAGTGTGACCACTTTTCACGATTAATTGAAAATGTCCGAAATGTTAAAAAATGACGATCAGTGTTCGCCAAACCTGGAAAACGATGACGTTCTCCAACGTCAACACAAAATGATTCACTTTTAATGATTTCTTTGTGATACGGAGCAAAGAAATGAAGAAAATATTCACATTTGAGAAACTATCAGAGATCTTGTTTTAGTCCTGAAAAATAAAGATTAACAATTGGAATAACTGTTTCAGCTCGAGCGACTACACCTTCTGTCAATGTTTGAGCTCGACACTGAAGGAGCTTCCCAACAGTGTTAAGTTACCTTCGCTCCAGTGGCTGTACTGTATGTGTGGACATTTTATATTAAAGTGCAATTCGCTCCCAGACCTGAGCTCAGGATTCAGACATTCAGTGGCTCGCGAAGGTGGAAATCTGCCGTCACACTGCTGCTATTCTTAAGCCTTAAACCACAGGAAACTTTGCCACAGCAGAGCCAGCGCTGCCCAGCACAGATTACATGTTTCTCTGCTGGTGAATCAGACCACATCACAGCAACCGGTGTCTAAATCTCACTCTGCCACCGCCACTGTGGGGGCCCCCCCGCACTCTCTAAGCTCTGTGATTCAGAGCGATACAGTAAGGTTTTCCTCTTTGTCATCGCACCTGGCAGAGTTTGATTGACACGTTGGGGCACATCAAATCAAATCTTTGGATTAATTTGTCATCGTGAGGTTTAGTTAGATTTTAGTTCACGACCGTGTGAGCGCGAGGATTCCCGTTGCCGTGCCGTAAAACGTCGGCACTCTCTTGAAAAACCCAGACGTGTTGAGACACGTTTGATAAGGACTGGAGTCACTGGGACTGTAACCGCTCCCACTGTAGGACACGCCGCAGCCGTTCCTTCACGGCATGTAGTGCAAAGTTAAACACACACTCACACAAGGACACACTCTAGAGATCCTGCAGCTCTTTCCCACCCCCCGGTATTTGAGTGCTGACAGAGACAAAAACACCCATTAATCTCGTTCATTATCGTGTTTCACAGCGGCGCGACGATTGATTCCGTAACGCGATACGTGCCACATGTGCTCGTCTAGACGAGGAGGGAAGACTGAAGCACAGGACTTCAGGGTTCAAGGTAGATCGTGCCGTTGCCAACGAGCTGCCACTCACACTCGAACCCGACACCTTAAAGCCTTGTGCACACGGAAACGGAAACTTTCCCTTGATGATACTCGGCTTTTTCATTCTTAAAAGGTTTTTTACGTAACGCGGAATACTGTCAAGAAACGTCTCCGTACACACGGAACCTGCCAAAGCGAGTCTAATTCGTCTATAAATGTACACACATACTACGTTGTATCATATTTATATCTGAATATTCTATTTTAGCTTATTATTGTGTGTTTTTAAACACTGTAGAGGGTGAGGGAAACACTATTTCGTTGACTTGACTTGATCAGACAAAACTAATTAGTAGTGCATATATATCTAAAAGCTTACTTTTTTGATGACTGTTTCTTGTATTTAATATCTAATTTATACTTTTTTCTTTTTTTTTAATTGGAAAAACAGACGGTTACTAACAGCTTACAACATCTGCTTAACTATAAGCTAGCTCCTTAACTTCCGGTCAGTTGTCCAGTAATTTTATGGTGCATTCACATCAGCTCCGTCTAAATCAAACCCTTGTTTGTTTGCTCAGAAAGTCCGGTTGGTTTGGGGTGGTGTGAATGCGCAGCCGAACTCTGATCCGCACTAAAGAAGCAAACTAACTAAGGTCGCTGGTTCAAGTCCCCACCAGGTCGAAAGGGCTGGGGTACACCTGAGCAAGGTACCCAACCCCCATTGCTCCCCGGGCGCTACTAGTGTGGCAGCCCACTGCTCCTAATTCTAGGATGGGTCAAAAATGCAGAGAATAATTTCCCTAAGGGGATTAATAAAGTATTTAAAAAATTAAAAAGTAACTGAGGAACGCATTACTCAAAAGGTTCAAAGCTTATAAGCAAACTTGGCTGAATGTTGCAACCCCAAATCGTACCGAGTCTAACGGACGATTAGGTGTGAAAACGACCTTTTCAGTGTCACTATATACCTTATCTTTGTAATGTCTGCAGATGTCAACTGTAGAATACTGTAGAGTCAATTAAAGGCGATTGGCTGCCCCAATTTAAAAAAAAAAAAAGGCATTATCAGTCGACCTCTACGAGGTGGGTCTATGACATCATCATTTTCTCAACGCTAAGTACGTTGAGACGTAATCTGTGTCCCCAAAAATAGCGCTTATGCTTTCTCCTCAACTGAATGAATGGACACAGGTGTCTGTGCGTCACAAGTGAGTCACTGCCCACTGAAATCATCTGAAAACGGCGTAACAACATAGGCTTATTAAAAATAGCTCCACCTGAGGGTGAGGGGTGTGGGGAGGTTCATGCTTCAGGACCTGACGTGAGCGGCTGAACCGTGGTCTTTGTGAGCGTGGCTGTTTTCCCCAGCAGAGAGAGGAACAGACGCGCACTGTGTTTGGAGTTTGGTCGCTTGCCCTCACGTACGCGCGGCGCCATACATTCACCGAACATACACGGTGAGGGTGAGGCTTTCATTAGCAGTGGGTGGGTCTGCTGCCCGGACGGATGTGGATTGTTTTTCCACGCTGTAAACCGGCCGATGCAAGAGAGAGATTCTCTCTCTGAAGGTTCTCAGAAGAACCTTATTATGTATATATACATATATATGTATATTTATATGTATATGTATGTGTGTCTGAAGGTCCAGCAATCTGTTGTTAAGGTCATTAAATCTCACCTTTTCATACACCTTTTTTAGTTTGTAGTACGTTGTGACCTGCTTGGCGTTCCGTACGTTAATTAAATGTTTAAAGGTGACATAGAATGCTTGTATGACAAATATATGTTAGTTATGGAGGTCTACTTACATATATTAACTTGTTTTCATGATTAAAAACCTCCTAGTCGCTGCAAACGAGCCGATCAAAATATCTCCTCACTGACGCTCTCGTCAGCCGCGCTGTTTCAGACCAAAACCACACCCCCAGAACGTGGACTGTGTTGTGATTGGCCAGCCAACGAGAGCTTTCCTACTGTCCTGTGATTGGCCAGGTACCTGGAAGTGACGTAATAGATAGGCCAGCTCTCAGATACACAGCTCCCCCTTCTGGCACGGTGGATGCTCTGCATCTCAGCAGCTACAACGAGAGTAGTTCTTCTTCTTCTGCGGTTGAATGTACGCAACCGGATGTGCCCGGACTAGTGCCCGCACCAGGAGGCGCTACGGTGGTGAGAGGAGTGGTGAGGATTTCTGATGACGACATCAAATTAAGGAAGTGCCGATCCGCTTCGCAGGAAAACAATACAACACTATTTTCTCAGCAGTGGCTGAACTGTTTGTTCTGAAACTTTAGGGTTTCATAAACGAGGTAATGACGCAGATACACACACAAACGCAGCGTTAATTGGAGCTTCCGGTCTATGTGGCCTTTAAATCCAGGATTTTTTTCCACCACTGAATACGCTCACATGTCCCATGCTGCAAACACGTCTGTAGCTCGAGTCCTCTATAGCTCGTCTACAGCACTAGGGAAATCCCCAAACGCCGCGCTTGCGTTTTCCATGTACACAACAAATGCACTAGTTAAAAACGATGATTCATTGGTCAGAAAACTTTGATGTTCTGTCACTGTTTCCTGTTTCTGAACATGCTTCCTCTTCTCCCGTTTTGGTGGAGCAGTGCTACAGCGCCACATAGAGGCCTGGCATAGATCGGGCCAACGTTTCTTGTGAAAACCTCACAGCCACCAGATCTAAACAGACCAAAATCTGCAGCCTCATCTTTCCGTCTGTGTTGAGGTTTTGGTCACCAGATATTCCGGCTGAAATTCCTTGTCCCCAGGAGCTGACACTTGGAGGAGACCTGCTGCTGAGAGGCCTTTCCTGTGGCTGGAAGTCTGAGTTGTTGTGAGGCGGGGGTGGGGGTGGAACAGAAATTACCATTCCCCAACCACAGGAAAAAAGTGACTTCTCTCTCTCTTTTTTATTCTCCCCTCTTTCTCCTCAAACGCTACGTAACCACTCTTGCCCAGTAAACTTGGCACCTGTGTGACCAGTAACAGCATAGGAGTTGTTTGAGAGCAGGGCGGCTCCAAAAACCACTATTTTTGTAGGGCCCTCCTCCCGCACTTATGTCTCTTCCACCCCTGCTCTCCTTTACTCACACCATCGGCATTCCAATGGTATTTATATTTCCCTCCAGAGCAGGGGGAAGCTCACACAGACACTGGATTCAGCTCAGCAAGGTGGGCAGTACTCCCACTGTTCCCCTGCCATTGGCCTCCTCTTGGTCACATGAGCTGAGGAAAAACAGTGAAGTGTTGGCACTCCTCCCCCTCGCCTCCGCCTCTGCCTTGCCTCTCAGTTCACTTCAGGCTTTTCGCGTCTGCATGTGAAGTTCTCCGCCAGGGCTGGGAGAGAGCGTGTGAGTTTGGTGTGTGGTCAAAGGGCTCGTTCGGGGAAGCAAGTTCTTCTCCTCAGTGATGTTTCGAGAGCTGCCAGAGTCCGCGGGCAGCGAGTGTCTGGGTAGTATGACCCGAGAGACTCAGGATATTTACCTGAGAATGGACCATCACCGCAGACGCTCAGGATACAGACTGGGCAGGATCATTGCCAGGCAACAGCTCCTCAAGAAGATTGCAGGAGGTAGGAGATGTGACAGTTCAGACTGACGTCCTACTATTGGGAAACCTTTGAGCCTTTAATTTGAGCTTTTCTCTAAAGAGCGAAATACACATTTCTACTTGTGTTTCCTGTTGGATTAATAAAGTATCCACCTGTTTTATGTAAATTAAATCTTTGTCATAATTCCAGGAATGCCAGGAGATAAAAATATCTTCTATCAGATGGGGTTACAACAATTAAATTACCAGTAGATAATAAATTCATCAAGTGTTCTCGGCAATTAAATCAGCTTCTTAAATGTGAACATTTTCTTGTTTCTTCGCTCAATTTAACAAAGAAATCATGAAAACTGAGTCATTCTGAAAACACTTTTTTGGACCAAACGACTCGTCAAACTATCGTCAGATTAATTAATCATCAAAATTATCATCAGTTGCAGCCCTGACAGTAGGGGCGTTGCACATTAATGAACATCAAGGTGTAAATATGCCAGATTCTTGCCATTGGCCAATAGCAGGGTGATATTATTATGTAATAAAATACACAACAACAATAAGGAATAAGAGCATACACTTGTATTCCAGTTAAAAAAAAGGAGCTTTTTTTTGATCAAAATGTGAAATGAGTTGGTGTGAAAGCTTTGGTTGTTACTGGACACAGATTTGTATGGAATCTAGTGAATAAGCGATGACACATGCGCATGAATATGAGCTTTTGAATGCAGAGCGACGTGGTGGTGAGTCAGCGACAGAGCAGATATGTTTGCAATCAGCTGACTGCCCCGCGTCCACAACGTCTGCTCGTATCTTTCGGGCTTGTTGTATTTTTTTGTCCCGTTCCAGATGAAGAACGTGGAATAGGAGAGAAATAATCATCAGCAGACAAAGATCATGAGAACATTGTGCGTGACAAATGTGTGTGTGTCACTGCAAACTTGACCTTCGGCCATGAAGTAGTCAATAGGTGTAGTGTTGGTAGATAAACGGAGGAGAAGAGCTGTGGGATCAGTTATGTAAGAGCAGATAAGCCCACAGTGTAAATAAGAAACCGGCAAACGACTGTAAGACCTGACAGTTTTACAAGCCGACAGCTTTATTTGTCAACCGCTGCCTGCGCCCACGAGAGCAATACTGCCGCTTTCTCTCTGTTTTATTTACCTGTTATAAGGCCATTTCTCCTCAGACTGTAACCTTTACCTGGAAATGTGAGGTGAGCGCGGGGGGCAGGGCCTGCATGATAATAGAGAGGACAAATCCCCCCCCCACCCCCCTACTACAACCACACCTGCTCAATCAACAATCACTATGTTAAATATGGCATTAAAAAAACCTGATACATATATATATTGTGTTCGGGCCTGTAGGATAAGCTTTTTATCCACACGGAAATGGCATTTGGAGTGTTTGGTCTTTTCGTCCTTTCATTTTCGCAACGTAGTCACCCTGGCCTTCTTCATTCTGTCTCCGTTTCAGTTCTTTTTTTATACCTCCTTCTCTGGTTTTGGTGTGTTTCTGTGACAGCGCTGCAGTGCCCTGAGTCGCTTACAGCGTTGAATTTCTCAAAGTCTGACTAAGACACGTAGATAATGCGACAGGAAGTTCAATTACTGCTGCACAAATATTTGGGCTAAGCTCAACTATAACTATCGTAGCCAATTGCGAACAACTATATCTCACTTTAATTGTATGTGGAAACAGTTAAGTCAAGCTACGTTTGTAGCTCAGCTATGACGTTAAATTACTGTCCTTGTACCAGTTTGAAAGCACTAGCTAGGAATTGATTTACTGAATGAAAAGTGCTATCTAGCTAGCAAGTCTCTTTGTGGTGAAACTTTAGCTTGCAGCTAGTAAAAGTGGGACAGGAAATGGCGGCTAACATGCTAACAACTAGCTGTAGTTGTTGTCAGCTGTCATCTGCGACAACAACTTTAGCTGCCAGCTAGTTCTCCATGTTTTTCTGTCCCCGTCCTCCAAGTACTGTCTTTTTTATTTTCGCAAAAAAAGTCACAGGAGCATTTTCCGGTTGTGTTACTACTGCGACTTTGAGAAAGTAAATTTAGTACAATTTCAATCCATTCAGATGATAACATTTATTTTATAAGTACAGTGTTAGTCGCATAAAGACAATAATTCGATTTTTCGCCAATGTCAGTCAAAACTATAACAAAATACTAAGTTTAATGTCATCAGATGCAGCGTGGGATCATGGGAATTCTTGTCCTGTTTGGTTCTCCTGTGTGTTTTCACTTTACGTGATGAAGAAACTTGATGGCTACCGCGTAGTTGTGAATTCTTCCTTTCTCACTCTGACGTTTCTGAAATAGATGGATTTGTCCTGGAAGTTATAGCGGATTATTGTTGTTTTTAATGCAGGGATGTTCTGTCTTTCATGAGGGAAAAAGAACAGGAAAGAAACCACATCAACACACAGCTCGGCTTTCCTCTCAGTCAGATAAAGCCGCTCCTTGTGTGGCGGAGGTTTCCTGCATCACCACCGAGGACTGAGACGAATCACGAGTCTTGTTTTGTGGTTACGATGACGTGAAAGGATAAAAGGTTCACTGTTGGATTGATGTGTCGAGATGTCCTGGGAATGTGTGTGTGTGTGTGTGTACGCGGTGCACACGTGTTTCTCAGGAGCGGGGAAATCTTCCTGATGTGGTGTTTGCAGGCGTGTGCAGTCATGCAACCTTGGCATGTGTTTTCAGATTACAGATGTGTGCTTTGACAGCAACCCAACAATTTAGGTGACAATGACCGCAAGTTTTCAGGTTCTTTTATCTGAACTTAAAAGTCGTGTTTGAGCCGTTTTTCTTTTTGGGGGTCGTGATTTCACTACAGTCTTCCGCAATGTATTTATTTAAACCTAGATTTGTTGTCTCCAGTCAGTAAATGGATGTGTTAAAGGTACAGTATGTAAAACTGGTGTAGTCTCATGTTGCAGCTGAATATCCCAGCGTGTTGGAGAACTTACAGTATGTAGCCTTCATTTAGCATCAAAACTCTGATGCTGAAGCTGTTGACTTTTTCCATCATGGACTATTGTAAAAATATGGTGAACCAAACTGGCCTCTCAATGTTATACACTGGACCTTTAACCTGAAATGGACTGACTTAAACTGATAAGCCGATTGTTTTCCTATATTTGAATTTTTTAGTTATTTACGAAAACTCTCCTGTCTTGTAAGGTCAAAAATTTGTTTGAATAACTACTATAATGTTAACTATTTGTGTTAACTATAAGTGTTTTGTTTTTTTAAAGAATTAAAACAGGTTTCAGCTTATTAAATTTGAACTTTTTCTGGTTTCTTTGCTCCATGACAAAGAAATCACTAAAACTGGATAAAACTGCGTTTTTGTTTTGTGCACAAAACAAGACATTTGAGAACATCATCATTTCCAGGTTTGAAAAAACTCTGACCGACATTTTTCAACATTTTGTGGACCAATCAAAACAAACAGTACTTGATTCTTCGGTTATGAAAATAATCTATATTTCTGTAAGATTCCATAGGATTCTTGGGGATAGGATGATCTATCAACAACAGGTGATCTGCTGTGTAAGCAGATCATCTTAAATTATGTCTTTAAGATTTCAAGTTGCTCACGAAAAGAAGAATACGCAGCCCAAAATCAGAACCTTCTTCATGTTGAAAGTCACAAAGAAACGAAGGCTGTAAAACACGTTCAAGTCACCGCCAATTCAATCTCAAACTACTCTGACTAGTTTCGCAACAAGAAAGTGAATTCAGACTTCTCTAATGTTCTTCACACATGTTGAATTATACAGTTATCGCCAAGGTAACCCGGCTGTCACATCTGTTCTCTTGAGCTGCACCATTATGCAATTTTCCTCACCTAATTTTGGGTAATTAAACTTTAAATGCCTTAGTCGGGCAATTTTCCCTCCGTGATCCTCAGTTTTTCTTAGAAATGTCCCTCGGAGAATGTCGATTATCCCCGTGTGGATCTTATTTCCTCTCATACCTCGTGTGTCTCACCTTGATTTGGTGGTTTGTTTGAAATGTGACTGATCGTAGAGCGGTAATATTTTCAGGGAGTGACTACAGGAGTATGTGGATTTGCAGGATTGAGGATCCTGCATTCCAGCTGGCTGGGCCCATGTTGACTTAGCAGGTTGAAAGTGAATGGGGGCCACGGTGATGGGCCAAGTCACTCGTGTATTGTTTCACCCCCTGAATTCCAGGGAAGCCTGCGGGGTCTTCGTCATGTTTCCGATTTGATGGCATTTCAAAGCCGTCACAGATATGTGTGTCGGTTCTTGTTCTGTCGTCTATGATGAGCTGTTGACACAAGTACCAGGACTAACTAAAATCCCGGTGCTATTGTCCGAAGTAAACCTCGGCATTGTATCTCACTGTCATAACTGTCTTTGGCTCCATCCACTGTAGTCTGTTTACCCTTTTGAAAATCCATAAATTCTGCTATGGATATGTCTGCCGTTGTTTCTGGGACGCTGCTAGCTCCATTTTTTTTTTTGGAAACTCCACATTCACTTCCCGTTTTGTTCGAATCAGTTCAGTTTCACCTCGTCGCCCTTGTCTCAACAGAAGTCCTTGTTTTTCATTATTGTTTCTTGTTCGTCGTACTAGCTCTAGCACCATGTTTCCACTGAGTGGAATGGTTCGCTTTACGGTATGGCAGTTTTGTTTTGGCGTTTCCATTAGGAATAGTACCAACCGTTCCATTCTTTGGCACCCTTCCCTTGGTTTGAACTGGTACAATAAGGTCGGGTAAGGTTTGTGGTAGCATGGACGCAGATTTCCGCTCAAACTGAGCTGAAACAATGGATTGGGTGGAGACTGTGACGCCCATTTGAAGGATATAATGGTAGAAAATGATTCAATAATACAGATAATGCAAATTGAGAAGAGGTTACGAGGCCGGTACAGGAAGGTTCCTCATCTGCCTCGGCCGGTTGGGGTGAAAGGAAAAATGTGAGACAGAGGAGAAGTGAGGGACAAGGTAAGGTAATCTGGATCCTGAGGCCTGGGTGTCACAGGTCGTCACCACGGCCTGGAGCAGTAGTGCGCTGACATCATAGCCTTCAAAACCCAGCAGAACATTTACTATGTTGATTATTTCTTCATTATGGTGGGTTGATTGTTAGTTTGTTGACTCATGGTTGTTCTGCAGTAGTTGTGTCTGTCTGACGTAACAAGAATTTCCAAAAGAGCCAAATAAACGTAAATAAAAATCCTACGGCATTGAGGAATGAGTATAAAACAATAGCAGTGTGATAAAGGGATAAAAACAGACGTTTGACTGCTACATTCTTAGATTGTTGAGTAAGAGATGGAGTCTGATTTTACTGTAGAGGAATGTTTTGTCTTTTCCTTTAAAAAATGATCCTGACATTTTGGAGGAGTATTTCAGACTTCATCTATCTGGAATGGACTAATATGTACTCGTAGCTTTGTGCTGCGTCAGCTTTGCTTCCTGCCAGCCCCATGTGGATTCCAGATTTTTTTTCTTTTTCGCTGCATCTGTTGTTGCTATTGTTACTTCAGAAAATAGAAATGTCAAATGATGTAACAGTAATATGTCATTTTTAAATATAAATATAATAAAAACAACCCTGTGTTTGACAGTATGGCCATAAGAAAAAGGGGTCCATGAAAGTTTTTCAGAAGTAAATTATACTGCTTAATAAGAGACCATTCAGGCGTTTGACAAGATAAATGTGTCTTGTCCCTGCCCACCCCTGCTTTGCTAATGTATTAACACAAACGCTCCCTCAGTCAGGTCTGATAGTTTTGCTTCACTGTTTACACGGGTTAGGATTAAGACGTAGCAAACTGATCAATTTACATTATTTCTGTTCACAAAGGCCAAAACAGCCAAAATAATATAGTCACCGAACATTACATACTGCAGCTTTAATTTACGTCTGGTGATCCAAATACTTGAATTTTATATCTTCAAGTTCACATTTGAGCCTCAAGCTCACTAATAATAATTCAAACGTTCATATTTTAGCAATGCTGTTGCTAAAAATGTGCATTTTTGCAACAAATTGAGATGTCTTTCATCATAAGGATGGCTCAATGCCACTTTTATCTTATTTATTTTTACATTTTTAAACCACGTAGCTGTTGATAGCACATTTGTGCTTACGCATTTACCATCCAACCATAACCAGCTGTCTCAAAAATGTAATGTTCCAACTCTAAAACAAATATTCTGCTCTTATAAAGAAGAAATAATCAGTGTGTGAAGAATTTTGAAGCATTTTTGGATCATATTTTGTTTTGTCTTCCACTTTCCAATCCAGTTATTTTCGCCAGAATTGGACCAATACTGATACTGAGTGTCTTATCATTCTGTGGTGATTTCAGCAAATATGAATCCATTATTTCATAAAAATAGGCCCATGCACTGTTTAAGAATCACATAGTTATGGCATCAGATGATATTTCCCCGCGCTTTTCTTCTACTCTGAGGAAAAACAGACTATTTATTGTCCCATATTTGGGACGTGAATGCGTTCCCGCTGCAGTGGAAAAGTCCTGGGAACTTCATCTCTGTGCCTCAGTGGAAACCTTGAGCAGCTGAAAGCTCGAACGGCGTGACTAAACGCTCGCTCGTCGACTGTGGCTGTTTGTGTTCCCCCCCACATCATCATTGAGAGGCTGTTGTGTTTCAGACAAGACGCTCTGTCCGGCGTGACCCTGGTGCAGCCAACGGGCTCTGATCTCTGGCCCTGGAGAGGTCATCAGTGGCCACCACCACCACCACCACGGTCGAGCTCTTGGTTGCGTCTCTTGTCTTGATGACAGAAGTCGCAGCGTGGCAGCTGTGTGCTCGTCTCTCTCTCTCTCTCTCTCTCTTGTGTGCTGCAGTTACAAAGCGTGGCTTTTATATGGCTGAAAGGCTGGACTGTTCCAGGTCGACATGCTGTCGGCCGCAGTTGCTCCTCTGCTGGCGCTTATCAGTGTTCCTACAGTTTCTACATTCACAGTTCATTATGCTGTGCTCGCATGCTTTTGGTTTTTTGATGTCCAACTGGCAGGTTTTTTTTTTGTCTTTTTAAATATTGTGATTTTTTGCAAAATTTTAAGTGGCTAAGTGTCAAGCAAGTTCACATTCAAGATATTGGACAATGTTTCAACCCTCCTCCCCAGATTTTAGGCTCTGGTGGGTCCTCCTTGTCTCCTTTTGATTCTTGTTAGTTGTACTTTATAGCTCCACCACCCTTCTCTTGGTTTAAAATGGTAGAGTAAGGTCGGGTAAGGTTTGTGGTTAGCATGGATGCAGATTTATGCTCAAACTGAGCTGAACTTTGAAGGATAAAGAGGTAGAAAATGAATGAAGATAATTCAAAGTGAGGAGAGGTTACGAGGCCGGTAGAGGAAGGTTCTTCATCTGCCTCGGCCGGTTTGGGCGAAAGGAAAAAATGGGGGACAAAAAGGGAGAGAGAAAAAAACTATACCGCTAATAATAGCCTCACAACTTAATCTGGATCCTGAGGCCCAGGTACCACGGTTCAACATCAGGGCCTGGAGCACTCTGTAATGAACTGTGAAGCATTTTTGCGAAATTTAATGGTTTTTGGATTGGATTGGATTAGATTGTATCTTGTCAGTTCATTCGTATTTTAGGCAGGATTGATTCTGTGGTGATTTCAACTAATTCAATATATTGGACAATGTTTTGACCCTCCCCAGATTGCATCTGGTGGGTTGCCATAGTCTTCAAACACAGATCTCCAAGGACCCAAATTCTGGATCTGTAATTGAATAAAACCCAGAGACTCATGCTGTGTTCCATTTGTAGTCGGAACTCGGAATTTCCAACTTGTAACAACCAACCCACATAGCCAAAGTTAACACTCACTGCAGTTGAACACCCAATTTTGCGTGTAAAATTTGAGATTTGAGCAGTATAACACATTTTTGTCTCAATGTCCAAAAACAGGCCAGGCAGTTTTTCCAACTCTTTCCTCTCTGGCAACAGAGACGCTGATTCGCCGTCTTCTTGCGACAGCGCGAGTGAAATGACCGTAATAACCACAACACGTTGACTCTGACGTGCAACTTCTCAGCTTTTCAAAAGCCGCTGCAATTTTTCCCGACAGCACAAACCGTCACGCAACTACGGTAATGCAGGGTGCATTTTTATGACATCTCTTACACTTACATTGGAGAGACAGTTGTGGAAAAGCAGGATAATGAGTGTAGCAATAACATACTTGAAGATTTTAACCGCTTGGCACAGAGAGGGACAGAAACACTTCAGCTTGTTAAGAGGACGAGCTCTCACCTCTCCTCCTCCTCGTGGATGGATTGTTGTTGGAGAGAAAGCAGCTCTGAAATGGAGGATGTTGTCATTGTTCTGTGTGTATTTTGAAATGTAACAGTGAAACGCACTTGTGAAACGCGTCAGAGTGAAACCAGTCGAACTCTTGTTGCCCTTGTTCCTCCTCTCCCCCTCTCCACAGCGCTGAATAATTCATCCAAGGTTAGACCACGTCTGTGTGAACGGGGGTCTGGCGATAAGCGATGGCGTGGACTCGGTTGTTGCGTGAACTTGGACGTCATCTTTTATTCATGAGTAGCCTGGCTACTGTAAGACTTCGGTGGTTGCTATGCAGACGTCGTTTGCCGCCACCGCAGGGCAGTAAATGATCACGCCGGGGGGGGGGCGCCGCGATCTTCCGCTCGTCAGCGCCCCGACACGAAGCGTTTTTTGTCGAACAGAGAGTGAGTTTATATTTAAAAATGTTGTATGACGGAGTAAGGAGGCGCTAATGTTCCCGCAGTGTGATACACAACGGTAGAAAGAGAAATTTTTTCATCTCTAAGACATGTTTGTTTCTATACCGCTTTGACATTTTTCTGTATCGCAGAAATAAGAGAATTATGCAGATTTTCTTTTTCAGTATTAGCCACATTATTAGGTACACCCGGTCAACTCCTCTGTAGCACAAATGTCTCACAGGCGGATCCTCACTACACTTTTTCAGGTAGACGTGGTAAATGTGAGCTGCTGAAGTTCAAACCCAGCAGCAGAATAAAGGATGAAATGTGACGCCGTTGACTTTGAACGTGGCGCTGTTATTGATCCAAGTGTTTCAGAAAACTGCTGATCTACTGAGATTTTTCATCTCCAGGGTGTTCTCAACAAAAAAAAAGAACAACAGAGAGAGAGAGACAGGGAAACTATCCTTGGAGTGATTGTTTTGGAAGTCGCTGATGTTTGCACATTCTCTCTTTGTGATGCTGCATGTGTGAGAAAAGTGTGTGAGCCGCCCATTTTCTTTTATTTGTGTCGTGTATTTAAATAGTAACAGGGACGTTTCAGAGAGACAAAGTGAACACAGCTGACGGACGCAGATGTAAAAAATTGGGCCAAAACTATTTCTAATTGAATCCAAATAAAAAACAGAGCTGTGAACAGATCTGATTTATCAACACGTCTCTGTACTTCCTCCTCTTAATCCCACAGTTCAACCAGAAGCCAAAAAAAAAACGAGTCGATGATTTTATAATCTTGTAATAAACTAGGAATAAAAAGCACCCATGTGTTCACATTGTTGGCCTGTAGGTGGCAGTCTCAGCTCGTCTCTGTCCACGTTTCCGTGTGTGTTGGTTCCAGTCAGCGACGAGGTAAACTTGACAGCGGCCACGTGCGGCTGCTAATCATTAGCTTAGGGCAGATTTCGCAAATGCCTCGGCTTCACTGTAACAGGAACACGGAGTCACACATTAACAGAGTCGACGTGGAAAATCTCTCCTGTTCTCAGGTCTGTGACATTCCACAGATTAGAGAAAATGCAGATTCACATGAACCAGAAAAAAAACAAGAAAACACTTTCACTGATAAAGCAAATAAGGTAAAAACATATGTAATGAAGGGAAAAGTAATGCGTGTGCTTAGGGGGTTTTAAGGATTGGCGAAACAGGTAGAAATACAGTTTATATCACAAATATTTACATTTAAATTTACATTTCACCGAGTAAAATTTAGGTTTATTTCAATGTAGATTCTCTCTCTCTCAATTTTCTTGGAAGAAGTTGCAGTTTTTAAGAAACCTACAAGTCCACTTAGTACAGATAACTAACTTTTGTGTGGAAGTACTAACGTTTGATCATGATTGGATTTCAGTGACATACTTGCTGTTACACTCTACATATGTACACATCATGTGAAGTCCAGCACTTGACTGCCCCTCTGTGGTCAAACCAGGCCAGTACATGTCAAGAAAATGGAAAAACTGACAGACACAAAGGCAGCACACACACACACACACACACAGCCCACAGACATTCAGCTAATGCTGCCTCACTTTATAGCCTAAGGGTGTCTGAACACAATCTGTCACATATGGCATGACATATGGACCCTTTATTTTCTAGTGGTATTTTCTAAAATGAGACATATCGTGGACAGCGAGGGGACGGGAGAGTTCCTCCTCAGCTGACTTTGTCTGATCCGCAGCAGTTTTAAGTCTCTTTGACACTAATCAGTGTCCATATGTCAGTAATTTCCCAAACTGGGATAACCTGTACACAGAGAGATTATGTGGACATTTCTGAAGGATTAGGTAAATTGGACACTCTAGATTGACACTGTGATGGACTGGTAATCTGTCCAGGGTGTGACCCTGCCTTTCACCCTATGTCGAAAAACTGAAATTGGAATCAGAGATGACCAAATTCAGTAAAACTGACCCCAAAGATTACTAAAATTAGTAAAAACAAAAATTGTAAAATTGACCCCAAAGATTACTGAAATGAGTAAAAATAATTGTAAAATTGACCCCTAAGATTACTGAAATAAGTGAAACTGACCCAAAAGATTACTGAAATGAGTAAAAATTTGTAAAATTGACCCCAAAGATTACTGAAATGAGTCAAATTGATCCCAAAGATTAGTGAAATTAGTGAAATTGACCCTAAAGATGACCAAAATTAGTAAAAATTTGTAAAATTTTAGTTGTCTGACAGCTGAGGGTATGAAATATTTGGCGAATTCTTCCACTCTGGGGCAAAAGAAACTGGTGACCTCAGTGTAGAACTCATGATCGTTGATAATACGATCTACTGCCACAATATGAACACTGATCACTCTATTATTAGTTTTTTTTTCCCCCCAATCTAATTTCAAAGTAGATGCATCCAGGTCACACTTTAATGCCAGCTGTGAACAGTCCTAACAGAGTCATTATGTCAGCAGGTCTGTAGCACGAGTCCTGTCCCAGAGGCCGTTCACTTTGATGTCGTTAATGAGGACCAGCGTCCCCTAGGGATGGCTCCATGCTTTTATTGTAAAAGTCTTGAGAGGGCTTTCTCACGGTAGGGGCACTTGTTCTGACATTGGCCCCCTCTCTCTACCCTCTTCCCAGAGAAGACGGGAACCCCTCGTTGTCCCCTCTGGGATCCGGTCCAAATGACAGAAGGGAGGTGGACCCAGCAGAGTTTCTTCTGGATGTTTTTCTTCTCCTCTTTTTTTTTTTTTTTTTTTGCCCACACCCTGCACTTTACTGAGCCGTGGCTTGACATCATTTGTTAGTTTACAGTATTTTTATACCGATTATTATCCCCGGGCTTGCGCAACGCGTGCTGCTGTTAACTTTCCAGTCAATCTTTTTCCATGTCTCCATGAGTCAGGATCTGAGGTCGGTGTCAGTAATTCATAGTTGTCCCGCTTTAGTTGTGTTATACGCCACTCTCGGAAAACCAAATTACAGTGTTTATATAGACTATCAAAGGGAAGCAAGAATTACAGCCCAACAACTGTATATTATGAGTGGGAAAAACAGCATGACATGGCGAGGCGCACACACGGCTCGACATAAAACACGACATGTATGGACATCGAATCAGGGGAGAGAAAAAAAGAAACAAAAACACGCACAAGACAACACACCTCGAGGCACAGGATTTGTTGGCGACGCAGTTAACTGCAAGACCACATGGACGAGAGGAATCCAACTGTAGGACACGAGGGACAACGAGGAGGGAACAAACGAATCAGAGATGGAGGGAGAGGGAGGAGAAAAGAGAGGGAAAGCTCAAATCGCCGCTCCCTTTTCCAGGCAAACTACGGTGGCCTTCACACATCCTCTGCAAGCTCTAGGTCAGCCGATGAGGTTTCCATAGATACCGATTGAGCATATACTGGGTAACACGGTTCTCAAACTGTGGTGTGTGTACCACAGTTTGAAGCTTTGCTTTGCTTCTCAAAGCAAAGCAAAATTTATACGGTTTTATAAATTTATAACACAAATGGACAAGTAAGAATGTAAGCACAACCCGGACCTAAAGCAAACACATAAATGGCTGTTTCAAACGCTACGTAAAGTGATTATACACATATGAAAACATACTTATGGCCAGTATATTCCATTTCTGCCCATAAAACCCTCCCAAATGTTACACCGCGGGCCTTTAAAAGTCCTCACATCTGGACTGAAGGCAGCAAAGTTGCCCACAAGTATTTACCTCCCCTTATCCGTTCCATCAGACGACCATAACTATTCATGTGCTTCCCGGGAAGATTTGCCTTAATTGGCTTCATCAGAAGAACATTTTTTGTCATGAGGAGGGGGAATAAAAAGACAACAGGGGATCAGTTTTTGGTTTTTTTTTGCCGAAAAGAGACCTGGTCAGCATCTTCACAGATGTGTGTTATCAGCCAGCTTATTCACCCAGAACCCTTATTTATTTTCATGTGGATAAAAGCTGAGCTGACCAACAAACACAATGATGATTATTCTGCAAAGATCAATGTCGGGTTGAAGAAATAGTCTGTGATTTTTTTTGGGTGGTGGTTCGTGTGTGTGTGTGTGTGTGGGGAGGGCTACGTCGAAAATGAAATGAAGAAGGAAATCTCCGAAAGCCAAAGTTGATGTTTTTATCACCAATGAAAGCAAATCCTTCATAAAAGCCTCCAGGACGGTTGTGAAAACACTTTAACATGCGTGGGAACATGGCCGCAGTCCAGGGTCTGGAAGTGTTTAGCATGAGCATTGTGCCTTTGGAAGTTGTTACGGTATGAATTTCACAGAAATCCTTGCTGATTGATTTCTGCGCCATTCAGAGTGATGCCAGTAAAGCGCGCGGGTGGGACGAGTGGATTGGGGGAATTTCGCAGAGACGTCTCCTCCTTCCTCGATGCACGAGGTGAAAGGTTCCCGTTTCTCGTAAAGAAAGTGTCTGCTGTATTCTGTAGTGTGACCAATGGGGGAAGAAGAAGAAGAACACCTGTCTGTAAAGCTGCAGCGCTCTCAGTGGTGTGGTGTCGGCTACATTATACACAGATATTACATATAACCACTTTAAAATGTGCAATAATCCGCATCCACACTATTTTTTATGACAGAACTTGCACCACAGCTAATCATTTTTACAAATAAAAGGCAGGGACGTCACTTCTATTCTTTAAAAAACTAATTAAATAGAGTAAAATTCATAATGTGAGCTCTGTTTTTGTCGTTAAATATGCTGGTGGACTGCTAACGCCTGCTTCGTTGGCAGAAAAGAGTACACTGGACTGTAGCACCTGACTAGCTTAGCATGCTAATGCATCTCATCGTGCTTTCAGACTGACGCGGTTCTGGTTCTACGCTCGTCTTCACAACGCAGAATATAACAGAGCCACTGATACCACTCTTCCTCAAGAATGTCAATTTTTCTGGTCCCAAACCACTTTTGTTTTCGGTTCAAAATTAGGTTCGGGAACCAGAACCTGCCGGTATGGGAGGGCTATCAGTTATAGAGCTGCATTCCATTTAACGGAAGTCAGAACTGGGAATTTACCATAACGTATCTTGAGCTCTACGCGGTATTTTACGCCCTCAAACATCATATCAAAGCAGCATACAGTTAAAAATGAAACAGTACGTTCTTTTGAAAGAAACCTTGGAAATTTCTAGTAGAAAGACACTTTTTAAGTGTTTTCAACAGCCTGGCTCCGAATCTACAGCCACTTTAGAGGACAATGAGTCAGCAGAAAAATGTTGTAGCTGCAACTACAACATGTTAGCCTGAGGCTAACATTACTCCCACTGGTAATTGAAGGATTTTGGAGAATTAGCAGATATTACGGTTACAGCGTGGGTATCACATTACAGTTTACAATGCTCATGATATTTTTCTACTAGCATCTTTTACAAGTTTACAAGTTAGGTAGGCAGCTTTAGCTTGCTAGCACCCCAATTCGGCTCACGTTCGTCTGTTAAATATTGACATTTTAGGCACTTCCTTTGCTAAATGTTGGAGATTAACGCACGTTGTCTTTTTAGTATCGGCGCCGCTCGCTTAGAACCTCGAAAATAAAACACCAGGTACTAGCCATCCCGCTGCCTTAGCTGCAGGTTGTTTCCTTCAGTCTGTAGAATGTGATTTACATATAATAATTTTTCACGCTTTCATAAATATTCAGTTATTTTATGAAAACAGAACTGCATCGTGGAAAACCCCCCACTATTAGTGTGAGTGTGTATCGACAACTCTCTCTGGCTTCGTTTTTGCTAAATCAACTCGGGGGAATCCACATGTGTTTGAGTGTGAGAAACTTTGATGAAAACGGCAACAGCTTGAACTCTGAAGCCTTGGCTTTTTATTCAGAGGCAAAATAACCCCAAACATCACATCCCATTATTTGTCATCCCGGCTGTGACACTCGACACGGTTCCAGACGGCGATCGGTTTACCAGCCAGGGTTCAGAGGTAATTTATAAATCCTTCAGTGAAAAGCTATTTGTGGCTGTGGATGAGACCTGAGGCCTCGCTCTGATCATCTTTTCCATTTCTCTCCCCGGGTTTATTGGCGCACGTATGATGGTGATGTGTCTACTTTTGGAAACGACGTGGAGTGATTTTTCCTTCGTGTTTACTGGATCATCCTGACCCGGTTTTAGCAGTGTCAGTGCCATGTTGACTTTGACTGTGTTTCTCAGGCCGAATAAATCAGCTTTGACTTTTTATTATGAGAATCTCTAATTGTTTATTTTTTTGTTCAGTCATGATTTTTATCATATCCTCACTCATTCACTGCCTAAAACTCACAAAAGGACAAAACTAACAGTTTGAAATGTTGTATCTTAGACATTTGAAGTGGTTTTAATAAACTTAAACTGGTTTCTTTCACTCTGGAGTGAAAAATAAATAATACATTATATACATATATCATAATAATTCATATTGATTGATTTGATCTCAGGGCATCTCACCCAGCTTTTACATATCTGTATTTTAAGTTTGTTAAATTAGGGCTGAACAATGATTAAATGAAGCCTTTTAAAATAGTAACTTGAAACAAATGGAATTTATTGCACGTAAAAAAAAAAGAAATATTGAAGGAACCTTTTGAAATGACCTCAAAATAACTATAGAGTTTTGTAGATTGTATATATCTTTACTCACGCTGTGTGCTCGGGGACAGGAAGTCGGACGCCACTGCAACATTAAAAGTTATTTTCAGAATAAAATATAATAAGTTATCGTTTTGTTTCGTTTATTTTTGTTTTTTGGGACCATACTCGTAAATTGAAACGCAGGTTTAAAAGAATTGCACAGCCCTAATGATAGAAACTCGATTTTTAATAATAAAGACATTTGAAATGATTTGAAGGATAATCCGTATAAACACACAACACAGCATGTGACCTGGCAATGTTTGACCGGTATCTCCAGATTTTCTGGGCAGAGAGAGGGAGAGTGTATGGGCTGTTGACCCTGCAGATGAAAGGCTCCTCTCTCTGGGTGTCCCCTCAGAGGTGAAGGAGAGTGTTACCACAGCTGTGATGCTCTTGTTTGAATTCAATACAGGAACCTCAGGAGGAAAACACAGCCCCGATGACTTTTGACCCAGCAGGCTTTGGCTACGGTCAACAACAGCAGCTCGCATACTTCTGTTATTTACCCTCAGAATCAATGAGCTCTGGCTGTGTGTGTGTGTGTGTGCGTGCTTGTATTCATTACGTCTAAAGGACCTTTTCTGGCATAAACACTGACCTTGTCGGGACCACAACCTGGTCCTAATGAATGAGGCGGAACCTCATTTCTGAGGAACTGGTTAAGATTAGAGCTAAGATTAGGTTAGGTTAAGATTATTCAAGGGTTAGTCATGAATTGGTTATGGTTAAGGTCAGTGCAGTTTTTCCCATATCTTTTCCTGTGATTTGAACCAATATTCAGTGTACAAGTACCAGTATATATGTTGTAGGTATAAAAAAAGGCCAGTTGACACAGCAATGACTGCTTGTTATTGGCCACAACTCCACTATGAGCTGAAATTGAAACGTTAAGTTAGGCTTATTTTCACATTCACCTTCTTGTAAATCCCCTGCTCTTCCCTGAAACTTCACTGTTATTGATTCTCTTTGGTTGAACTTTTTAAAAGTAAACACAGCAAATACAGAGGAAAGAATCTGGCCCAGTTGTACCTGAATGTTCAAATACTGTATGTTTTTAGACGTGTTCGTTTTGGTCTTCGATGTCTTCGTCATCCGCTCATTTCCGCAGTGGTACGTACTAACCCTACGTCGTTGAATGCGAGCAAATCTCTCCGTAGAGACTCCGAATGGCATAACACGGTCCAATCGATGAAGAAAGTATGCGGAATAAGCACGCGGAACACCTGGCTGACATGGATTTTATGCTTTCAGGAACAATGGGCACGTATGTGCGCTAACGTAACTCTCAACGGATACGGAATGCGGAATTTATGACGTGGTTTTGGACATTTTAATCAAGGATGGATGGAAAATTTAACCTTCAAACGAGTGACTTGAAAATGCTGTCTAGCTCGCCTCCATGTAGTCCCTAGTGGTTTATTTTAAATTGCCACAAGGGGGAGTCTGCATCTTTCCAATCAAGGAAATTGGCAGCCATGGAAACTTAAGTTAAAGATTATACGAGAAAAGCTCCCGGAATGGATGGAGAGGTTGAGTCCGCATGTGTGGAACGCTACGTTGACATGGACTTACAGGGACGTATACGTAGATCTCCACGAATACATAACCACGGAATTCATGACCTGGCCTGGGACATTAAATGATCCCTCGCAATACAAGATTTACGGAAATACGGGATGGAGTCCGTACGATATACGGAACCGCGGATTCTTTTTCCCTGAGCTGGCATCTGTGTTTGTCCTCCAGGAGTCCATGAGATCTTTGTGGTACCCTCTTGTTGCTGGAGACGCTGAGGTCCGCTGAAAGGATCCGGACTCCACAGGTCACCGTGGACCACAGGTCCGAGACTCAGTCACTCATTTGTATTTGAGGAAATTTCACTTTGGGTATCTTGGCAACCAACGCCGCCGCCTTGGAGCTGATCATTGTAGACCTGCGTCCCCCCGTGTGGACGGGGATGAGGACAGGTCTCCTCTGTGTCGCACACACACACACACAGCACAGGATCAAATGAAGCGGCTGGAAGTCTGTGCGTGATTCAACACAGACTCTGTAATTACTCGGCCGGCTCATGTGTCAATTACTACACGAAGAATAAAGTCGCGTTGACAAAAGGCCCAGTGTTGTTTCTCGTCTTTGAGGACAGATAATCTCCGAGATTTGACTGCCGTCCTTTGTTTCGCCGCCGCGCCGCCTCACAGAGGATGAGACTTGCTGTGAAGTGTTGTGATAATAGTGAGTGACGGCTACTGTTCTGCTCGTGACATAATGCAGCACTTTGTTCCTCAGGAGGAGGAAGTGAAGTCTTTGTTTAAGTCTCGCTTACAAAACACATTTTTATTGGAACGCTTCGATTTTATCAGGGGGTTTTTGGCAACTGTTTTACACGGAATCTGTTTATATTTCACATCTCTGCTTTGATTTTTCAATTAGTTTTCTTGAACGTTTCATTGGATTCTTCTTCTTTTTCTTATTATATAATCTAACCTTGGGAAAAAGGATGAAATGATTGAATATTTTCTGTTTTCCTTTGCTCCACAAAAAGATTAAATTTAAATCAATGAATACATT
The DNA here is from genome assembly GCF_019176455.1 of Solea senegalensis. Classification (NCBI taxonomy): domain Eukaryota; kingdom Metazoa; phylum Chordata; class Actinopteri; order Pleuronectiformes; family Soleidae; genus Solea; species Solea senegalensis. Next base: position 4,464,666 of record NC_058028.1, read on the forward strand.
TTCACTTGTGGGCAAAAGAAGACATTTTTTGGTCCAAATATTTTGGAGAAAACAACCGACAGACGCAGCCATTTCATATCATTTAAATAAATAAAAACCTTGTACATGCGGGATTATCGATGAATAATCGAGTGTTCTGATCATTGATTGTTTTTGTGATTAAAATAAGTGAAAATAAACAAATAAATAACAAAGAATTTGAGAACATCACAGGCGGATGCTGCCACTTTAGTATAATTTAACTATTTCAGATGATAAGACAATTACTTTTGGACATTTTCGTTCAGTCCTTCAGCTCCGTTTCCTGCGATTACGCTCTCGCCACGATCGCAGCTTCCTGCGGCTGTGCGCTGTGAGACAGACGGGGAAATGTCGGGGGCTAATTTTGGGCACATGACACATCAGATGTTGTGGTTTCAATGGGACAGTGTGTGTGTGTGTGTGTGTGTGTGTCTCGTCTTACTGTTTTACAGTAAAGGCTGTTGACTGGGTGACTGAGTGTCTGTGTGTAATTAGCATCATAAAGGAGGGAGAGGAAGGGGGTGAGGAAGAGAGAGGCCTTTCCTTCATTCCTCACAGTGTGATGACACCTCTCTCCGCCAGCCGGCTACTTCTGGAATCTTTTTCCTCTCTGTCCATATGATTGTCTCGTTCTCTCTCTGTGTGTGTGTGTGTGTGTGTTTTGTGCTCCAGGTGTTTCTGATAAAAGCCGCTTCAGTGCTGCGTTGTAGTCTGTGTGGTTTTTGACTGATGTGTTTGGGCCGCCTCGTCTGGCTGATTCACGCCGTCGTCTCTGCCACGGAGCGGCGGCGTGTGGGGGAGGAGGAGGAGGAGGAGGAGGAGGAGGAGGAATGGACAGACACATTTGTAACCCTGTGTACAGTTAGTTAGTACTTTATAAATTCAAACGGTTTGTTTTCTGAGGGCTTTCAGAGCCGCTCGGCGATATGTGTGCCGAGGGCCTGTGACTGTTTAAAGTGTCTCGTGAAGGTTGGCCAGAGTGGATCCTGTTGCGTCACCGCTGTCTGTCTGTCTGTCTTTATATCGAGTCCTGGCTCCAGCAGGTCAGAAGAGAAGTGTTTTACAAGAGGAAATGGCAGAAGCGTCACAAAGAGACGTGAGGGGCCTTCATCTGGATTTCTACTTAAGCCTATCGGGGGATCATGGAACGATGTGATGTCCTTAAATAATCACGAGCCCAGACATTTAAGATGCTGGTCATTTTATCTAGACACTTTCCTCTCTTTTTTTTTTATCTTAGTGTGATATAATCTAAGAACTGAGCAATGGATATTAAAAAAAACAGTTAAAGTTAAAGTTTTAGCAATAAAGGAAGCAGATGCTGTAGATTACAGTCACATTGGACGTGTTTCCACCAGCTCGACTCGGCATGGTTGTGTTTCCATTAGTGATTGTACTTGGTTTTAGGGCTGCATCTAATAATTATTTTTATTTTTTGGTTCACATTCCGAGATTAGAAAATATTCACATTCCGAGATTAGAAATTGTTCACATTCCGAGATTAGAAATTGTTCATATTCTGAGATTGGAAAATATTCACATTCATACATCAGTGTTGACCAAACCTTGAAATCATGATGTTCTCAAATGTCTTTTGAGTTTTAATGATTCTTTTTGTCAAAAAGAAAAACCCTCTAAAACCGATTAATCGATTATCAAATTAGTTGATGATTAATCTAGTCATCGATTAATTCGAATAATCATTGCAGCCTTACGTTTTTCGAGTACCAGGTACTTTTCTTTTAGTACCTACTAGGGCAGAGTACGTACTATGCGTTTTGTTGCCAGACTGCCGGCCAATGATCAGATCTGCTCAGAGTGCCATCCTAAATCCTAAATTTAGGATGTCTAAGTCGCACATAGTTATTCCGATTTTAACCAAACTTGGTACTCTCGTTGCTCTCATCATTCCAAACTGATTTCTAATGCACTTCCATTAGCTCCACCAACCCAGACGTCAGCTATTTTGGAAAAACAAAAATGGCAAGTCTACGCATTTGAACAAATTTGTCCTAGCACGTTTGAGCTAGCTGCGCCAAACTCGGTCCATACGTTCTAGACAAGTTGATGATTAAAAGTTATCAAAAGATTTTCTTTAGGTCAAAAGGCGTGGCCTCAGCACTTCGACAAATTTGGCGTTAAAATGGCAGGAGAATGACTTTAAAATTCCACGAGTTTAGTTAAAATGTAGAAAATTTCGCTTTTTTTTAACAACTTTCCAACAGCATTTGCGTCAATTTAAAGGTTGACTGAAAGAGGGAAGGAAGTAGAAGAAACAAAGTAGGAAGAACTCTCTTTTCACGCACAGGTAACGTGGTGTGAAAACACACGAGGCAGACGTTGATTGTCTTCCTGAAGCTGCGGACTGTGTTTTCAGGTCTTACGTGTGAAATCTCTTATCCGATATTGTTTGAGAAAGTGTCTTTTCTGATGTCCTGCGAGCGAGTCGTTCTCTGTTTGGCGTGAACTCGCGCTGTCGTCTGACTCCGCTGACTCAGATCTGTGAAAGAGGCTGAGAGTGGATCACTCTGATGATGTCTTAGTGCGGAGTCCTGCGGGGTCGGAATGCCTCGGCGTGATTCACTGCAGCTGACTGCTGACGGGTTTATGTCATGGTTTTCCCCGACTTTCTGCTGCCTGTGTTTTTTCCATTTCTGTCTTTGATCTACTGGGACACAAAGACTCATGTTTGTTTGAAAGGAAAATGTCAAAATGCATGGAAAACAAAAGAATATATTATTAAAGGAGGGGTTAATCCTCTGTGTTTTCTTGAGAAACGTGTCAGAAATGTGCTGAGTGGGGTTTGGAGGAGTTGTTGTGGGTAGGAGGGAAGTGAGGAGCTGAGGGAGGGAGGGAAGGAGGGTAAACGTTAAGGCAGCCTGACACAGGAAGGGGTGGGCTGAAGGAGAGATTTAGTGTTGGGGACCGGCATATGGTGGGGTTGGGGGCAGATGGAAAGAGAGGAGGAGAAAGACGGAGCTTGTGGGTTGTGAGTTCAAACTGCAAGCTGTGTTCGGAGAGGGAGCAGGAATGTGGCTCGGCGTGGGAATGAAGATGCTGCTGTGACACGCTCGAGTCTTTATGGATTTATGAAACACCCTCGCGCTGTCTTTATGATGAAAATATCCCGTAAGTACGCAGCGATTTCCTTGCTTGTGGAAGGATCTTTGGAGGGAGGACAAGTTAAGGCCTTTATGCCTCAGTGATGAGCCAAGTCTCTCTTATCTCTTTTGAACGATTCTGGAAACTTTACACAAACAACAATAATAATCAGTATCTGCCTCGGTTATTGGTCAAAATCAACAGGTCAGATATTGGAATAATAGAAAAACTATTTCAATGAGCATTAAAAGTAATTTAAAAAGCACCAAAAGAGTCATGTTTATGTCTTTTTTATGACAGAAGAATATGTGTCTTTCAAATGGCAGGTAGTAAAGTGGCGAGGTTGTAAAAACATCGGCACAAATGTGTCGTTTACAGTTTAGTAGTTTAAAAGATGTAAATACGGACATTGGTTGGCATTTAGTGTGGCTTTTTAAAGAAGTGACGGAACTGGTAAGAACACTATTTTAATTGAAAGTTTGTGCTCTATTTACCTTTTCTTTTTTAAAGAATAGACTTTACGTACTACGTGATTGACCACATAGACACTATAATGCAGCTTTGCAACTGCAGCGAAACACTCTGTTCATCAAATACTTAATGTAATGTAATGTAAAACAAGTTCTCTGAAATTCCAGCTCCTTAAATGTGAATTATTTCCTGTTTTGTCGCTAAATATGACAAAGAAATGGTTACAAATTGAATATTTTTAGTTTGTGGAATGAAACAGGACATTGTCTGACATTTAATGAACAGATTGTCATTTTTATCATGTTTTAATTTTGGTCCGTTTTACCCGTCATGCAACTGTTTCTGCTGAAACGTGAAATGTGTTTTAAAACATACACGGATATTGGTTGACATTTGAGGAGTTTCAGGTAAATTTGACCGTTTTCTTTGTCATTAGAAACTGGCTTTAACTCTGGTAAATATGCTTGTAAAAGAGATATTTTTTCACCTCAGAGATTAAGATTATAATGATTTAAAAAAAAAGAGCACAGAGTATAAACCTCTGCCAAAGGCTTTGAACATTTGAGCACCTGAAACGTTTACATTTTCATCCACTGGATCCAGAAGAACTTTCTGGATCTGTGTAGAACTTAACCTGATTTAAACTATAACCATCTTACCTAAACATGACAAAATTCATCCTGATCTGTGAACATGTCGCTGAGACGTCTGAACTTGTTCAATGGGACTAAATTTGAATTTCCACGTAATCCGTACCACGGAATAAACTTAGTCTGATACTAGTGTCCTGATCCTGTATAGACGTGCCAAATTTCATTCTAATCTGATTAATTTCTTGAAATGTTTTTCTCATCAGTGGATAGATTATAGGGATGGCACAATACCCCCTATTTCATTTTGTGTGGCCACCACCAATACCACAAACTCTGCCAATATTGACATCAGTCTGATGACTATGAAGCTGGTTAACAACACATTTGTGTCATTTCCGCCTATTTCAAATTAGGAAATATTCACGTTTAAGAAGATGAAAAGTCAACGAAAATAGAAAATATTCACATTTAAGAAGCCGAAAAATCAAAGAAAGTAGAAATGTTCATATTTAAGAAGCTGAAAAATCAAAGAAAGTAGAAATATTCATATACAAGAAGCTGAAAAATCACAGAAACTAGAAAATATTCACATTAAAGAAGCCGAAAAATCAGAAACGTAAACATTCCTCGGATAATTCCGATTGATCAGTCAAAAACTGTACACAGGAGGTTGCTTCAAACAAAGCTTCCTTGTTGGAGGTAATATAATAATGATAATAATAATAAGAATGAATGAATGCATGAACTTGATTTATTGTTTTTCCACAAGAACATGAGCTGAAACCTCACGGACAAGACTCTGGAAAGATTTCGCTGGACCGTAAAAGCCTTTAAAACGGTGGTGACTTTTGGCGCACTTATGCCATCTATCTCTCCCCTGCAGACACATTGCGTGACACGCTGTATCTCTCGGCGATGAATTGCATAATCCGTGTCCTTTTAGCATTGCGTAAAAGCGAAATGAAAAAAAAAGAGACGAGAGTCAAATCCGCTCTCCACCTCCTCCACACCACCCTCTGCCACATTTAGCTGTAACTGGGCCATTGTGTCACAGCCAAACTGGGTTTCATCTCATTGTGCAGCTGTAATTTTATACTGTATGCGCTTGTTTTAAAAGCTGCGGGGTTTTGTGGAGAGCAAACACTCACAAGTTCTCATTCTTTGGCACGATGCCCGCCCCAGCCCTTTTATCCACAAGAGATTTCCTGAGAGCGAGAGAGAAAGAGGATGAGAGGACAGAATGTCTCCGTGTCGCGTTACAGAATGCCAATCGGGGAGGAATTCCCAGCTCGTGTTACTCACTCCCAGTGGTCCAACCTGTGGTTGTGGGACACTGGAGGAGGACGACACTGGCTGAGCTCTGGCCACACAGGCCTGGTATTATCCACCTGGGAGGGGTGACAGAAACTCTAGCGATGATAGAGGTGGGAACAGAGCAGAGAGGCTCCACATGTTGACTTAACATGCTGGTTAAACTGTATGTTGTTGTTTTCTCCTCCCTCTCGTCATCCAAGGACACAGGGAAATGTTAATATTGACTCAGTTGTGGCTCCGACTGAAGCCCAATGTCGCGCTTTATTGATCTTTCCCAGTGACGCCGGTGCGTAGGTGAGCCGCGGATCCAACAGTTCAGGCGATAGCAGTGATCTCCAGTGCGAGGCTACTGCGGTGGTGGTAATTACGCGTTATGGCGGCGCGTGATGAATGAAGCGTGGCTCGTGTTTCAGAGGCTCAGTGTGACAGTGGAGCTCCCACCGCGACCTCAGATTGTCGTCGTCCGCGCAGCTTGTTGTTGTGTTATGTTTTCTTGGACGTGATGGTTTTTGATTTTTTGTGTTGAGGAGAGAGTTTGACTGTTGTGTCGTTGGAACTGGTAAGAACACTATTTTAATTGAAAATCTGTGCTTTGTTGACTTTTTTTTAAGTGTAATAGATTTTACGTACTACGTAATTAACCACATAGACATAATGCAGCTTTGTGACTACAGGGAAACACTCTGTTCTTCAAATAATCACTAAATTCTCTCAATTGATCCATGAATGTTGAGTAAAGTGTAGTAAAACACTATAGTTTGAAGCTTTTTTCATGACTAAAAACAAGATTTCTGATTGTCACAGCTTTTTAAATATGAATATTTTCTAAAAACAAGACATTGGTGAACACGATCATTTCCAGGTTTGACAAACACTGATCAACATTTTTCTGAGATTTTATGGACCAAAACGATTCCTCTATTAATCGAGAAAACAATCGACAGATTCATTGATTATGGAAAACAATCGTTAGTCGCGGCTCCATAGTAATATAATGTATGTTTTTAAGATATTTCAAACAAGTTCTCTGACTTTTCGGTCTCCTTAAATGTGAGTTATTTCTAGTTTCTTCTTCTTAAACAAGATAATTATGTACAGCATCTAAAAAAGGACATAAAATGCGATTAACTTAGGCCACTATTGTGAAATGTGTATTAAAACGTGCGCAACGGATCCTCAAATCGTTGTTTCTCCGCACAGTTTCCTCATTTAAAGGTGACATGTATTGTACAACAGCGTATTTTTAGCATTTAAAAGAGATTACACGAGTAGGTTTGCCAGATTTGACAAATGATGTAAATCAAATCCCACATAATCAGCATAAATCCAATTAATTGTGAAAATAATCCAGTTTACTGTAAGCAGTTGAAATGTATGCATTTCTTGATAACTGCCAACAAATCCCATTCAAGTTTATCAGTTTCTTTATGTTAATATGCCGTAATCCAATTGGATTGCAAACATCTACACATTTCTGCATCGTCTTTTATTTTTTATAAACATTGGAGCTATTTGGTTGATTTTAGAGAGTCAGCAACAGGTTGGAGATTGATAGTGAGCGAGTGGCTGCCGGTAATCGTGTTTATAATGAGATCACTAATCTTATTTCAAGAGGTGAAACATGGATAATCAGAGGAAATGATCATTGTCATGGTCATTTTAACGTGGGATATCTCATTCAGATAGGATATAATGTGTATAAAATAGAATAGAAAGCGCATTTTTAATAGTTAACTGGATTTATTGTGCAATAATTTACTGTTGCAATGATGACTTGATTAACTTATTATGTCATATTGACATAATACCATCAAAATATCTTCTTATAATGTCATGGGATTGTCTCTTTATCCATTTTGGCGTATAATAAATTCTCCAAAGTAAAAGAGACAACACGCAGTTATGTAAGGCGGCATGTTACTCAAGTGTTTAATGTTCTTGTGTTTCAGAAATTGAGGCGAAAGAGGCGTGCGACTGGCTGAGGGCGGCAGGATTTCCCCAGTATGCTCAACTCTTTGAAGGTAACAAAAAAAAATCACTCGGTACATTCTCATGTACGCATTCATCGAACACCGGCATAGATTCACTGATGATACAGAACATTTCTGTGAATGACAAGATTTATGTAACCTATTCTGTGAAGTAAATTGGCTTAAAACCTTTCCAGAACTTAAAATTCATAGAAATGGACCATTTCATTTTGTTTAAGGTCAATTTTAAGCACTTTCAAAGTCACATTTTTCCAGCACTTTATATCCAAATGTCAATACATATAGTCATTATAATAATTTAACTCTTTTAATCACAAAAAATAACTAAACACTGCTTCTGTCTGTCTGTCCATCCGTCTGTCTGTACTCACCCCCCCAATGCTTTCAGTGTAGACATTTGTTTGTATTTGAAGGTTACGTACTACAGCTTTAAGCATGAAACCTAATGGGGGTGTTGATTTTCGATTGTGACTGAACGATTATTTGCAGCGTCACCCGATCCGACGCCCTCGTCACCGGCACCGACACACCACATTCACCGCTTACATAATGAGCCTCATTTACACAAGTGTCCTCAGGAGGTCTCGGTCCGGGGACTCCGGGTCGCCCAGACACCACAACAGAAGCGGAACGCCGGCCGCTTTTAGACCCTAATCTTCTCCAAGCTACGGTTACTACATAAACATGTCGTCTCTGCGCTGCTTCAAGACTGAAGTCATGGGAAGAAAGGGCTTTTATCAGAGCTTAAAGAAACTCTGCTCCCTCAGATCTTTGCGTTGGCGCCAGACGTTTGATGTGCTTTGGTGCAATACATTTGTTTGCTGACAGTTTCTAGATAGTAGGAACAGAACTGCCCAGTGTTTTGTGCCGGTAAAGGCTGCTGGAAATGCAACCGGATGTTCTGGATGTTGTGTTTTGGACACAGGCTTGTGGCATAAATCGCTATTATATCGCTATCAAACGTGTCTTTCATGTCTTTGCCTGGTCGCGGTTTTGATAATGAGTAAAAGTGGGCAAATAATGAGCTATTCATGATAACATAAACATAACATAACATAAAATTGCGCAAATTAACAACTCTTCTTCACTTTTATCCCCGTTATTTGTGGTTCAGCAGAATTGGACAATATTTATTGGCAATTTTATTGTTTCTAACATGTAGAAATATCCTTTTTTTTAAACATTAAAAAGTAAAAGAATCTAAAATTAAAGGTAACAGCTATGTTTTAAGTATTTTATATAGGTTATGATCAGGTAGAATATAGAAAAAAATATATTTTTAGGGTAAATAGATGTCTTTTCCTGGTTTTAAAGGCTGTTACATAAAGTTGTACAAGTTAACAACTCTTCTTCACTTTAAAGCCCTGTTATTTGTGTTACAGCAGAATTGGACAATATTTATTGGCAATTTCATTGTTTCTAACATGTAGAAATATCCTTTTTTTTTAAACATTAAAAAGTAAAAGAATCTAAAATTAAAGGTAACAGCTATGTTTTAAGTATTTTATATAGATTATGATCAGGTAGAATATAGAAAAAAATATATTTTTAGGGTAAAAAGATGTCTTTTCCTGGTTTTAAAGGCTGTTGCATAAAGTTGTACAAGTTAACAACTCTTCTTCACTTTAAAGCCCTGTTATTTGTGTTACAGCAGAATTGGACAATATTTATTGGCAATTTTATTGTTTCTAACAAATATCCTATTTTTAAAGCATTAAAAACACGTCATCTGAAATTAAAGGTAACGGCTATGTAAGTATTTTATAGAGATTATGGTCACGTAGAATATAAAAAAAATATTGTATTTTTAGTGTAAATTTACTTTCACTCTAGAGCAGGGGTCTCAAACTCAGTATATTATATCAAGATATTCTTGATATAACTATATTTGTGAAGCCATTTCACCGAATTTCAAAATAAGTGCGTTTGTATTGCTATGGAATAAGATATCATTTACCATAAAAACATTTATGACGCAAAAAAAACCATTCATTAAGACATTATTAAATTGGGATCTCTGCTACTGATGCTGTCATGTTAGCAGAGCACAACCCCCCCCCAAAACAAAAACATCATGAGCTCAGAGAAAAGCTTTAAATTGAGCTGCATCTCATAAAAATGTCAAGATCTGACTTGTCAGTCGTATTTTCTTTTTCTCTTAATTGGAAAAGACGCTCATGATGAGCTCTGAAATGATGAAATCGGTGATATAAAGTTGTTTCGGAGGCCTGTGGTACATTATGTCCCCCAAAGAACAGTCACTGCTGTTTCTGCTTTTCATAAAAATGTAATGACTTCACATAAATGTGGTGGAATGTCAAATTCAGGACTCCGAGCACAGTGTAGCCCGAGTCACTGTCATTATTTGGGCAAATTACGTCTCTCTTCATTAGCATTGCGTACAAAGCGGGTTTGACGGTTGCCCAGCCGTGTGTCAGTGTTCGTGTGGAAAAGCTTGTGGTTTCTAGATCTTTCCCTAATAATGCTGATCTGCTCCGTTTCTTTTCCCCACAGATTCCCAATTTCCAATCGACATTTCTCCGGTGAAGAGAGATCATGACTTTCTGGACAAAGATCTTGTGGAACCTCTTTGCAGGTAGCCAGACTTTTGACTGTACCACTTTCTTGTACTGCATTTCCAAGGTGTTGTGGATTAAGAGGCTTGTGAAGAAAATTAAAATGTCTCTGTCATTACTTTTGCCAAAGAAGTTGTGTTTTTGGCCGTGTTTGTCTGTTTTTAAGCAGCATAACACAAGAAGTATTGGCTGGATTCAGATAAACCTTTATGGGGATGTTGATTATGGCCTAAAGGAAGACGTTAAGAGATTTTGTGGTGATCTGGATCCAGATTTGTTTTCAAGAAAATCAATCGCTAACCTTTGGAGATGGGGAACGGTATTGACACTGTGGGAAAATGAGCAGCTCTGGTTGAGGCTGAGTGCTTACTCTAGTTTGTAATTTGATTAATTCGGTCCATCACCATCAGTCCTCCAACTGTCACGCATGAGAGAGCCTTGGCAGGAGACTCCTCGTCCAAACATTGATTTCACTCTGATGTAACTGCTTGAAAACTATCGAGCGCCTCCCCCTCCGTCCTCATTTGCCAGAGAGTGCAAAGAATATAAAAGTACACAAAGTCAATAACTGGTGGTTCCACATCACTCCTTTAAAGACCGGGACGGTTCGACCAAGCCCCCGTGAAAATGCCACTTCATTTACCACCACTGGTAACCATGGCAACCGTCCAGAGGGGCAGCGCGAAGGGAGCGCCTCGCGCGGCTCGATATATATATATATACGCTGTGACTCTAAACAACCCCCGAAAGCAACTCATCTGAATTCCAAACCAGGCCATGGGATAAATAGAGGACAATTGGAAACAGTTCCACCTCCAATGCCGATTCTGTCCGCCGACTTCCCAGCGTCTCTATGGCAACGTGAGGACGGCTTTGTTTGTCGGTTACAACGCCGTCAGTCTCGTGTGCGAAAATAAACACACCGCCCGACCGGGGGGGTGTCTCTGACAGGAGCTAAACTTGTAGATATTTCATGTATGTGAGAGCGCTCTCTCGCTCCCTCTGATCCCCGACTGAGCAGACCTCCTGTTGTAGCAACCACACTGAAAACTCTCCAGGCCTGTGGAATAAGGGGGCCCCCTGGCTCAGAAATCCTGCTATCTACTGTAACAATCATGGGAACTTCTTGTCCGCCTAATCCCTCGTCTCATCTGCAGCCCTACAGCAAAGTCATATCCTCAGTCTGGGGCCATTAACTGCCACAGAACAATACCGTCAAGTCTGAGAAAGGGACCGCTCGCAATATCTGGCGGTGTTGAACCGTGTCATTATCTCACCACAAATTAGTTTCTGAAGGCGCAGTGAGCTGTGCTGTGTTACTGTATGTCGTCACCTTTTTCCTCTGTGCCATTGTTGGGCAAGTGTGGTTATTTGTATTTCTATATATACACATATATATATATAGATGTAGATAAACCTCAGTTGAACACTCACAAAACCTTGACTCACATACCGCATGTTTTCCAAGGCTGTGGCTGCACTGTTTATTGCAGTGCTTGGAAATATCTCCAAGGGAGTTGGTTTCTAGTGACACTGTGAGAACTGACAGCATGATCTTATGTCTTCAGACTCGAGTGGAACTATCACTCGAAAATCATGTGTCCACTCAAGAGTCACGAGGGAAATTCAAGTGGCCCCATAAGAACCTGGTCGAGCATTTGGCCGACCACAGTGTTGATGTTTTGCAAAATCAAACGTTCAGAGGCTCCGATTGGACAATAGCAGCTGTCCATCACACTGGTGTCCACCCATGTGTATCTTTTCCTGTAAAATGTGGCATCATTTACAAGATTGACATCATGTTTTATTGAAGAAGGGCTGCTTTGAGACATGGACTCCTCAGGAAAATCCCCATTTTCCCATCGTCTTCCATTCAAGCCCGACCCCGGATTCACCTTTCTGAAAATGACTCTTCAAGCCCTCACCGTCAATTAGATCCAACCACAAGAGACAGAGAACAGAGCGTCTGACAATTACCAGCTTTCATTAGGTTTAGGATGATAATGCATGAATGGAAACAGCGTTTCCCTCTGGGTCTGGTCGTGCTGTATCCAGAACAAAGGCTGATCAGGTTAAGACTGAAATAGCCACCGAGATGGGGGTTTTATTCTCAGACTGCTCGTTAGATTAGAGGAGAGTGTTCTGCTGTTTTTGTCTTCTCCTGTTTGGGTCGGAACACTTGTTCATCCTCGGGCTTGTGTTTTGTGTTTCAGGCGACTCAACACCTTGAACAAGTGTGCCTCTATGAAGCTTGACGTGAACCTCCCGAAGAAGAAAGTAAGTGTTGACGTGTGAACTGTGGTTAGTTTGACACAGCACTTTATTTAGTTTAGTAAATAATATTCTTTAATCCCCTGATTGTTCATTCACGTGTGAACAAATTACCCAGACTTTATTTTATTTTGAAATTCAACACGTTGCTCTTGGGCTTTGTTATTACTTTACTCGATATTATTGGGTTTCATTTCTATAGAGGGATAGGATGAACATCAGTGTCGTCGTAACTTACAAACGAACATGGGCTTAAGTTACGGCATGTACGTTCTTAATGGCCCCGTCCGCTTAACCTAGATTAAGAGATATTTGAGAATCGCGCCATTGTTGTCTCCAGCCCTTTCTGAGTATCTTTGATTTTTATCAGTCCCCACACTGTAATTTAGCCTGCGGGCCTGACATTTATGACCTTTTCATGTCTTGGGCTATTTATGGAAAGAGGATTCAATTGAAAGGAATGGTTTGTCTGGTGTTATATCACCGTGCTCGGATTGTATAATGTTATAAATTCCGAGCAGACGCATCCTTTAGCAATTTCCTTCATTTCCTATTTTACTGTTGGCGTGTGACACTAAACAGGCCTCACTATGAAAGCTCACTGAAAAAATTATGTTAATTAGTCTACAATTAAGTTTTGGATGACCATAAATAGAAACATTGTTTACAAAGAACTGACATAATGTACTCCCGTCTTTCTCCCCAGAGTGAAGACTCTGATGAAGAAGACCTGTTTGCCATTAGTGACAAATGGACCTTTGAGTGGAGCAGCCGTCGCTGGTCGAGGTTACAGGATATTGACTGTCTGCTGGGAGACCAAAGAGAGGACCAGCCCTACAGGGACGGCTTACCTCTGAGGACCACCACCAGCAGTGAGAGTGTTCTGACCGACCTCAGTGAGCCCGAGGTCTCGTCTTTGCACAGCGAGAGCAGCGGGGGCAGCGGCCACCGGGGCCTCAGCACAGAGGACTCGGACTGCTCCAACCGCACCTGCTCAGACTCTGCAGCGATGCCGGACTCCACTGCCCTCACGATGCCTCACATCCCCAAAGAGATTGCTCACTACAAGCACGGCAGGACGAGCCGCACCCGCGCCAAGGACTTCTTGAAGCGCATGGAAACGCTTCGCTCTCGAGGAACTCTGGGGAGCGGCCGTAAGACGTTAGTCATCAGTTCTCCAGTGGTGCAGCAGGAAGCCCAGGCACTGAAGACGCTGCACTGTGTTGAAATCCTAAACGGAGACGGGGATGAGACTCCAGAGCCACTGTCCAATAAAGTCCCTCCGTCCCAGTGTAGCAGTGACGGTAGCTGCCATTCTAGTGGCAGCGCCGTCAGCACGCCCAGCTTGAAAGAGAATAAGCCCCATCGGTCCGACTACAAACGTAGTGGTATGTATTTGGAGGATGTAGACATATTTTCAGACACGCAGGTGAATAAAGTGGCAGAAGAAAACCGCAGGAATGAATTTTGCTCCTATGAAGACTTGGTAGTCCACATTCCTAAAGACCACAAGCCAGGGACCTTCCCAAAGGCACTCTCTATAGAAAGCCTGTCCCCAACCATTGGGGCCTCTATAAATTGGCACACAGGCAGCATGCACCTGGACTCCTCGCTCATTTCATCAAGGCCTGTCACCCAGTGCAGCTCCAGAGGTAGCCGCATCAGTGTGTATGACAATGTTCCCGGCTCACATCTGTACGCCAGCACTGGAGACCTGATAGATCTGGAGAAGGAGGACCTCTTTCCTCACCTGGACGATATCTTGTTGCATGTCAATGGTCTTCAGCAGATAGTGGACCACTGGTCTAAGAATGTGTTACCTGGAGGAGAAGGGATGTTGCAAGTGGATGGCGTGAGGGAAAGTACAGTAGGTCTCCAGTCCTCTAGTCAGATCACACTGGACTTTGAGGGGAATTCAGTCACTGAAAGCCAGACGACGCCAAGTGACGGGGACAGAGACCGGGTATCGCTTGAGACGGAATCGACGAGGCTCAGGGAACGGAGGGATTCTGGAGTAGGTGCTTCACTCACGCGACCCAATCGGTAAGTGAACTGGCAACAAAAGAAATCACACAAGTTAATTTCCCCTTTGAACAAAAGCGAGAAGTCATTTTCTTTTTCTCTATGGTTTCATCTCTTATGGCATCAGGTTGCGATGGCCCAGCTTTCAGATATCTAATCGCCTCAGTCACTCTGTGGCATCCCTGCAGATTACCAACCAGTCAGCGGGCCAGTTGAGCTTGTTGCAGAAGTTCTCTCTGCTGCGTCTCACTGCAATCATGGAGAAGTTCTCCATGTCCAACAAACATGGTTGGACTTGGTAAGTCTAAAGTTTAAACTTCCAGAGGTGTGATTCAGGATTTAATGCATCATTTTCTCTGTGATTCAACGATTGTATCTGGGTTGATTTTTACATTTTTGTCCAAAAAATATACATGATATAACTAGATTCCCTTTTGGTTCAAAGCTGTCATTTTTTTTCATATTAAGTCGACATACAGTATATTGATTACACTTGAGACTGCAGGACCCACTGATCGATCAAACCTTTCACTGAAGGTGAAGCACTGCCACAATTTCTGCTGCCAGACACAAGAAATTGAATGGCTTACTTAGCTAAGCGCCAACTTGTTAGCATGAGTTGGCCCCTGCTTTGTTAATGACCCACAAAAGCCCAGTTGAAGTAGAAAATATAACTAATGTTAACCATGGTGTTACTAACCCCTGCTTTGTTAATGACCCACAAAAGCCCAGTTAAAGTAGAGAATATAACCAATGTTAACCATGGTGTTACTAACCCCTGCTTCTTTGTTAATGACCCACAAAAGCCCAGTTAAAGTAGAGAATATAAACCAATGTTAACTATGGTGTGTTACCAACCCCTGCTTTGTTAATGACCCACAATAGCCTGTAGTTAAAGAAAGAGAATATAACTAATGTTAACCATGGTGTTACTAACCCCCTGCTTTGTTAATGACCCACAAAGGCCCAGTTAAAGTAGAGAGAATATAACCAATGTTAACCATGGTGTTACTAACCCCTGCTTTGTTAATGACCCACAATAGCCCAGTTAAAATAGAGAATATAACCAATGTTAACCATGGTGTGTTACTAACCCCTGCTTTGTTAATGACCCACAAAAGCCCAGTTCAAGAGCAGACGACAACTAATGTCAGCCAAACCGCCACCTGTTAGCATTGGCTAGCATGAGGCTGGATGTGAACTGACCCCTTTAAAAGACACACAAAAGCCTAGTTAAAGAACAGACTGCAGCTAATGCTAACCATGACGTGTTACTAGTAAGTAACACAAAAGTAGTAGAAAAAAAACAACAGACTTCAGCTTTAGAACTACCTCCTGTTTGTTAGCATGCTGAAGACTGAAGCTAATGTTAGCCAGATAGCATGAAGATAAGCACGAACCAAAACCTGCTTTGTTTAACGTTAGCCAATCTAACGGTTAGCAGGAGTTTTTTTTGTAATTAAAAGAAATGTTCAGCTTCTTAAATGTGAATATTTTCTGGTTTCTTTGCTCCATATAACAAAGAAATCATTAAAACTGAATAATTTTGTTTTGTGGACAAAAACAAGACATTTGAGAACATCTTTATTTCCCGGTTTGGCAAACAGCGATCAACATTACATTTTCCCAAAAGATTACTCTAGTAATCGAGAAAATAATCATCGATTATGAAAGTTTCACCCCTATTGTGTTTGTCTAACCAGGATTTCATGCAAAACCATTGTTTAAAGCAAGATTATTTCTCTTTTTAGGGGATTAATGAGAATAATTTCCCAGACGTGAGGCTTATTTTCTTTCTTGCATCGACAGCCTCCTCTCCAGTGCTCAGAGATGTTTTGTTCTCGTTTCTCTTAGGTCTGTGCCAAAGTTTATGAAGAGAATGAAGGTACCAGATTATAAGGATAAGAACGTGTTCGGAGTTCCTCTCATAGTGCACGTACAGCGCTCTGGACAGCCGCTTCCCCTCGGCCTGCAGCAGGCTCTGCGGTACCTCAGAAGCCAGTGTCTCGATCAGGTCAGTTTCAGCAAAACAACGCGCTCTCCGGTTACGTTCGACTTCCATTATCAAAATGTTACGTAAGAGATGTTTGGGTTTATCGTATGTGTGTGAAGAACACTGTGTTAGGTTTTTAGGGCACAAAGGTGAACAAGGTGTAGTAACAAATACATTGAGTGGAACTGCGGAACAATGACATTGCGTGTTAACCGTGCACTCGCGCTGACATCCACACCCGTGTTTTGCCTCCAGGTGGGTCTCTTTCGTAAATCGGGGGTGAAGTCTCGGATTCAGGCTCTGAGGCAGATGAACGAGAGCTCGCCGGATGATGTGAACTATGAGGATCAGTCGGCGTATGACGTCGCCGACATGGTGAAGCAGTTCTTCAGGGATTTACCTGAGCCTCTGCTCACGAGCAAGCTGGGGGAGACCTTCCTCCATATCTACCAATGTAAGAACACACATCTGTCCTTTTACTATGCTGGGTTTTTAGATTTTGACAGATTTTTGTTTCGAATTTGCATTGTATGTTTCATATGATATGGCCTATGTTTTACTTGGTTTTCGCCAACTTTTCCACCTTCTCACTTTCTGTGTGCACGTGTGCAGATGTGCCAAAGGACCAAAGGTTGCAGGCCGTCCAGGCGGCCATCATGCTGATGTCGGACGAGAACCGAGAGGTCCTGCAGACGCTGCTCTGCTTCCTCAGCGACGTCACGTCCTCCGTGGAGGAGAACCAGATGACGCCCATGAACATCGCCGTATGTCTGGCGCCCTCGCTCTTCCATCTCAACATACTCAAGAAAGACAATCTTTCACCCAGGTACACACACCCGTAGACAATGAAACAAATGACAAAATTGTAATAATAATTAGAGTCACCTGACGTCGCACGCCATCTTAATCTAATGTCACAATACCAGTGTGTAAAGTACAGTTTCATGAGTTTATTTTTTTAAATAATTCTGTTGAAGCATGGTTGAAAAGCAATCTCTGACTTTCATTGGTTAAATTTCATAGAATTTTTATTTATTATTACTTTTGTCAGATTCAAGTTATTTCTGTGACCCTTGTGAGTTTTTCTTTCATTGACCGAAGGGTACCAACAATTTTGGAGGAGGATGAGAGTGTAAATTATCTTTATGGGACAAAATTTGCCTCCTGTGAAAAGTCCGTAGCTGACTTTGCTCAGCCTATTTACGCCCCTGTATTTCTGAGTTTTACTTTGGTGGTTTCTCAGGTGGTGCTTGGTAATGAAAAGTCTGAGAACCACTGATCTACAGAGAGAGATTGTAGCTCAGAATAAAGTCAGATGTGGACAAAAATAGCACAGAAACGGCAGATACTAATGAAGAGGACGCGCGTTGTGCAGCCTGCTACTTCCTGTATGATTATCTTCACCTTTGACTCCATAAAGACAAACATGAAGGGGCTTACAGAGTCTCAGCTCTCGGCGGTGCACTAGATTATTGTCTCTCTGGGCCACTTTTTAAAAGGACACGACTCTCCTTTTTTTACGAGTTCATGCTGTGTACAAACAAAGCTAAGCTCCCTAATTTACCATGTTGAAATTATTGCTGCAGCGATCAAAAGAGTGTCCCGCAGAGCGGAGGAAGGGTTTATATACTGTGTTTTGTGAGTGCGATGACCCTGGGACTCGTTCTGGCTTAATAAATTCCCTCTCTCCGTAATCCTCAGGGCCATGCAGAAGAAGTACGCCACCGGCCGGCCGGATCAGAAGGATCTGAATGAGAACTTAGCAGCGACACAGGGTCTCGCACATATGATCGTCGAGTGCAACCGTCTCTTTGAGGTACGAGAACCCGCAGAGATACGTAACCCGTCCGTATGACACTGCCGCGCGCGAGTCTCACGCCCCGTCTTTAATGTCGCCCCAATTAGATCCCCCACGAGATGGTTACCCAGTCGCGTAATTCGTACGTGGAGGCCGACCTGCACGCGCCGACGGTTTACGATCTGTGCAAGCAGCTGGAGGACGACGACGGGACGTACCAGACGCACATGGAGGGGAGGCTTCAGAACCTGCTCAAGGAGGCCCGGGAAAAGTCCAAATACTGGGTGTCGTGCAGCAGCTCGGACAACACGGAGCTCTACTACAAGAAGGTTTGTGCTCTTCCCATGGTTGCATAGTTAAAGGGTTTAGTTCAGGTCTCAGGCCCTATACGCTCCTGCACCAAGTTCCATATAGAGCTAAAAAGCTAATTTTTGTTTAGCTTTTTAGCTCACAGGGATACAAGAGCTGCTCGTCTACTGGTGTCTCATTTTGGTCTCAAGTTTATTCCAGCTAAATAAACCCAAACACAGGAAAAATCACAAACTGGATTAAAAGTAAAATTGACAACACTGGTGCGGGTTTCTAACTTCTTTGGTTTCATACTGTATATAACAACATAACTCCAGATCCTGGTAAAACTTGGTGTAACACGCGCCGTTGTGTGTGTGACGCAGGTGGGAGACGGGAATCCTTTAAGGCGGTGGCGAGTGTCCGTGGAGGTGGAGGCGCCGCCGTCTGTCGTGCTCAACCGGGTGCTGCGAGAGCGCCACCTGTGGGACGTCGACCTGCTGCAGTGGAAAGTGTGCGAGACCCTGGACAAGCAGACCGAGGTGTTTCAGTACGTCCTCAATCGCATGCCGCCGCACCCCAGCAGGGACTTTGTGGTTCTGAGGTGACATACTGTACCTTCCTTTGTTCACTTTGTCAAATTTGTGACATGTATTTTCTTTCAGAGCACACACTCAATCTCTTTTTTTTCATATTAAAGGTCATGGAGGACAGACTTGCCCAAAGGTGCCTGCTCCCTGGTTTCTGTGTCCATAGAGCATGAGGATTGTCCTCCCATCGGAGGGGTACGAGCTATCGTCCTGGAGTCCAACTACCTGCTTGAGCCTTGTGGCTCAGGGAAGTCCAGACTGACTCACATCTGCAGAGTGGACTTAAAGTAAGTCCCCCGCACGGTCGGTTCAGTCAAATCAATGCTCCCACGTCGTCCTCTGGCTACTTTGTCCATCTGGACTGCTGTAGAAACATGGCACGACCTCTGTAGAGCAAGGCCTTTTGACCACATGTGTGTATTGATGCTACGTTATATTAAATACATGTTGTGTTTTGATTTCAGAGGGAGAACTCCGGACTGGTACAACAAAGCTTTTGGTCACCTTTGTGCCGCGGAAGCTGCCAGGATCCGCAATTCCTTCCAGCCGCTGATCACGGACGGACCAGAGACCAAAATCTAATCGACTGGACCCCAGAACAAAAGCACAGTTCATTTGAAAAACTTTTTTTTTTCTTGCACAGCGATAAACGAGTTGTACAGTAGGTGCTGACCATAATTACTTATCGGGAAATTAATCATCCTGCCAATATTGTTAGCATTAGGAGTTTATTTACCTTAATATTGCTAAACATGTATATTATTATTATTATTATTTTTAATAATTATTATTATCTCTGATAATGTTATTGTATTACTGTCACTATAATCTACAATGTCTACGACATTCAAGCTCTTAAACGCTTCCGGGAAGCTTTGTTATTCATTAATTCATCTGAGATTTAAAGCTATAATTATTACGTTGTACACTGAAGTGTCTGTAAATATATAATGTGTGTGTGTGTGTGTGTGTTAAATAATGCTGTACATGCAAACAAGATGTATCTATTGTATATATGTGATGGGATATAAAAAAGTACCTTTTGTTAATTTCCTATATATTGATATTGATTAATTCATGGTGCCAGCCTTCCTGTAATTCATATGGTACAAAATTGTAAACTGGTTTTACTTTGCTTCAGTATTGCCATCATTATTATTATTATTATTATTATTTGTGTTTTCAATGGGTGTAATTTTATTGTTGAACCTCGACCTCCTACGGTTCTGAAAAGACTGACTTAAGGTGTGACTCGATCATACCTGCTTTATGGTACTGTTTCTGTGCCGTGTCAAAACAAAAGACAGAATTTTTTTAATAAAAAAAAAAATATGAAACATACTCTTATCTTATCATAAATCCATTATTTGTCAAGAAGGGTGTGTTTTTATTGAGAGTGTGAAGAATTGCACTAAAAACACAATTCTCTGTGATCTGGGATGATGGGGACCTCTACTGGCCATTTGGTGGAAGCACAAAATTGGGAGTCCAGATTTGAGAACAGACTTAAAACTAAATTTGTGTGGCAAAATAATAATTTTAAACATCTGTGTGGCTATTATAAAGGCGTTATTCCATGTAACAACAAAGGTTTTTGTACATGTTGAACTCTCTGGAAGTGTCATAACACTATTTCTCCCAATGATATATCCACTTATTTTGTGTTTTTTGTTAAAAACCTAAAACCTTTTTAATTTGCCTGTATAGATTGTTAGTTAGCAGATAGATATATAGATAGATAGATAGATAGGTAACCATACAATTTCAACTGAACTATATAGGGTTAATTAGCAAGCGAGCTAGTTAGGTAGCTGGCTAGATGGATAGAAGTGGAAATTTGTGACAAACATTAGGACACTTTAGTCCAACAATACATGATTAACACAGTAAAAGCTTAAAATAATTTAGTTAAAAAGTTTAAAAAATAATAATTTAGTAGTGACATTGTATGTTAAATAAGCTAATAGATACAGATGAGTTGTGAGTTGTAGCAGCATAAGGACACTTACAACTAGGCAAACTATACACAATGAACACAATAAAACATGCTATAAATAAAAAAAGAATTATAAAAAGTCTTCATTTTTTTGGTTTAAGAAAACCGTGTGATATGTAACCGTAAAGTGACAGCATACATGAAAATAAAATATGCAAAATTAGAGCAAGTGAAATTCTACTTGCACTTGTCAAGAACATAGTTAATTATAATTCTGTCAGTTTTTCCCCGCGTCTCTGGAGACCAGCACATTTATTCTTGTAATGTGGGATGTACAGCACATGGGCTATCTTTGCTGACTTAACAGTCCCTGATGTAGGTAATTGCAGTTATAATTAATTGCAGTTTACAGTAATTGTACAGTCTAAAGCAGCTGTGTTGAAGCATCTGTTCTGTTTCCCTGCTAATTTAGTCTTTAGTCTGGCCTTTTGGCACAAACACAAACGTCACTTTCCTCCACTAGATGGCTCTTTCCTTCATTTTCACTGTATCTTATCCTAGGTAGGACAACACATGTTAACCTATTGGGATTCATTCAGTCATCAGTCCATACATAATGAAAGAATGTAAAGTGATCATTCACACAAAAAGAGAAAACCGAATTAAAACAAACATCATGGAAATCATCAATCATCACATCTATATCAAATTCCCTGCCTTTCGTTCGCCAATAACCAGACAAATGGCCCTTTATTAATTTTCTTCCAGCCATTTATGTTGTCATGATTCCTGTGGCTATGAAAAGGATATTATTAGATACATTGCTATGATGAAACAGGAGAATAACCACATGCAAACCAGTCCTGTAATGATAGCTTTAAGTGTTTGTGACTAATGTAATAGTGACTGTAAATTAAGATGCTCTTCCATTTGTCAAAATATTAAATTACTCTTCCTTTTCTCACAGGCTGAGTGAGCAAAAATGATGAGATTATCAATTATTTTGTGTTGCATTGCATCAAATTAATTAATTTAAAATGCAGTACATACCTTATAATATATATATATATATATATATATATATATATATATATATATATATATATATATATATACATACAGCTCTATACAAACCTGGCAGCAGTTTTACCTCTGTGTCTTTTGAATCCGCACTGACATAGTCATAAAATGTAAACGCAGGTTTTAAGAGTCAGGGTTGCTGCCAAACTGTTACTGAATTTACAAAATATGGACAGAGAAAGAACTTAAACTTAAGAAATGTAACAGAAAAACTGAAAAATTGTCTGCGTGTGCTCCAAATTTTATAGTTTCCATTCAAAGTCAGGGCCAAACCTGCCTATAAATGAAACAAATGGCCACTAGGGGGCTCCCAAACTACGACAAGTTACTTCTGAAAAAGGTGAAAAAATCTGTTCCATTTGTCGTCGGATTTCTGGGGAAGCTTTCAGGAAGCTTTGCGGATTCTGTGCTCAAAACATCACGTATAGCTATATTATATAACACTATATTATTGTTTATTTATTTTGTCATATGTGTTTATTAATTCATAATACTTGTATTTGAGCATTTTTTTAACGACTAGCCTGAGATATGAACGCGTCAATGTTTTTTTTCCACATCATTTGTTCGAATTCCGATGTTAATGGAACACAGCGTAAATATGAAAATAATTGCCCCCAACCTACGCGTGTTTTGTAAAATTTCGTTCACGTACGTTAAACCAGACAGTCAGTTTTTAGCCCCGCCCACTTCCAATACTTTTTCACCGAACCACTTTCACGTGGAAATTTTCATTGATGCGGTCCCAAAAATCCTTGAGTTTTGGGGGTATGTTCCGGTTCTCAAAAAACGCGATTCATTTCGAGGAAAAGTAATAAAAAGAAAAAAATTAATTAATTAATCTCTTTCATTGTACATTTTAAGGGTAAATTATTATTTTATTTACTTTATCTACTTACAATATACTCTACTCAATATACTTTATTTATTCATTTTATCACTAAAATAAAAGAGTGGACTCGCCGACAGGGGGCAGCAACACAGACAAAGTGAGCAACACACTCAAACACACACACACACACACAGACACACAGTGGGTCAGTTCACCGGCTTTGGCAACGACATCTCACACATGAAGAGTGGATTTAGCTAAAGAGAAGAAGAAAGAGAAGAAGAAGAAGAAAGAGAAGAAGAAGAAAGAGAGTGTTTTGTTTTTGTTTGTCATCATTCAAACCACCACCACACACCTCCTCGGAGTGTGAGTCTCCGCTCCTCCCTCCTCCTCACGCGGATTCTGGCAGGTGGAGGAAATGACAAGCGAGACGCCGGTGACAGCAGCGACGATGCCGGGCTCGCTGTCGCTCTCGCTCTCGCACCGACAACCGGCTCCAGGTCACCGGCAGCACGGAGCTCCTGTCCCCGCAGAGACGGACACGATGATGATGACAGTGATGCCCGGCGCTGCTCCGCTGCTGCTCCCGCCTGGGATTATCAATCCGTCGCTGCCAATCCGGAATATCAGGATGAAATTTGCGGTTCTCGCCGGACTCATTCAGGTCGGAGAGGTGAACAACCGGGATATTGTTGAGACGGTGCTGAATTTGGTGAGTGGATTTCTTTTAATCTTTTCACGACTGCCCTGTTACTACCTCGTGTTATTCAACGGCAAACTCAACACGATAGAAGATAAAGATAAGATGAATTTTCATTGATTTCGCTTCAGGCAGCACAAGAAGTACGATAATAGACATTTAAAAATGAACAATTAATGGTCAAAAACGTTCATAGAAAAAAGTTTTAAATCACACCACATGTCATTTGAAAGACAAGTTGAAGACATGACTTGTTTTGTTGCTTTTAGTCTCATTTATGGACAGAAAACGATGCAGATTTTCTCAAATGAAGTTTGCCAAATGCTTTGTAATTGAATTATTGCTTGTTTCTCGAAGAAGGAATACTCTTTACCGACAGAAATATACAATATTTAATGGTACAAATACATTCATTCACAAACTGATATTAATACAAAATCAGTTTACAATGTTTGAAGTTCAACATGGTTGATCTGTGTTTGCTGGTAAACAATCTATGACCTTTGTTAGGTGACTCAGATTCAGAACTCTGTTCAGCTGAATTCTGAACGGGGGACTTGGCTCAGAGTCAGAGGACTGGGGACCGGGGACTGGACTCTGTCCTTTCTTCAATGATTTAGACGACTCAGAACACTGACGACTTGACTCGGGACAGGACTCAGGGTCAGAGGACTTGGGACGTGTCCTTTCTTTGGTAACTTTGAACTCGGGAGACGTAACTCGGACTCAACTCGGACTTTTCTTTGGTTATTCGGAATCAGAGCACTGCGGGTTATGAATTGACTCGACCACCGTGGACTCCCGCTCTGACTTTTCTTTGGTGACTTTCACTCAGAAAACTCTGAACTCTAGGGACTTTTATTTTGTAACTTAAAACACTGTGGACTTAATACGGACGTGACTCTGACTTCAGATTCAGAACACTGCAGGTTCTAGACGTGAATCTGATTCTAACATTCTGACTTTCCTTTGGTGATTTTGACTCAGACCTTTCTTTGGGGACTCGATTTGGACATTTCTTTGCCAACTTAGACTCAGAATATTGGGGACTTGACTCAAACTTTCCTTTGCTGACTCAGAACCCTAGGGATTTGACTTGGACTTTTCTTTGGTTACTTAAAACACCGGGGACTTAATCTGTCTAGAACACTCTTGAGGTTTCTTGGATGACTTTGACGCAGAGCTCTGGGGCCACTATTTAAAGACTTGTCTTTGGTGACTCAGAACACTCTGGACTTGACTAAGACTTTTCTGCAGTGACTCAGCATACTGTAGACTTCATTTAGACTTGTCTTTGGTGATTCGGAACAATGGGGACTTGACTAAGACTTTTCCTCGGCGACTCAGCACATTGGGGACTTCATTTAGACTTGTCTTTGGTGACTCGGAACAATGGGGACTTGACTTGGAATCACTCTGCCTTCTCTTTAATCACTCAGACTCACACTATAGAACTCCTACACGAGTGCTTGCTGCTGGTAAGAGATTATAAATGGAATATATACATACATATATATAGTAAATTGAATTGAATTTATGTTGAAGGATGATGGAGACTCCAGCTGTTGGTAAGAGGATGGTGGCTGATCAATGCAGACTTTAATGAAACTTTTTGTGTGTCCACTTTTAACTAAAGTAAGAGAACTTGTGGCTCGGTGCCATCGCTATAGTAAAATCAACCCAGGGAGCTCTTTCTCTGCTACCTTTTCTCCCCATTGTTGCTGCGAAATAAGAGGAGAATGAGAAGTAATGAAGTGTCGACTCAGAGAGGTTGGGGGATTTGAGGCCATAGTTAGACTGGGGTTGGCAAATGAGGGCAATTTCCTCTGTTGTTACAATTTAACACCGTGTAAAGAGAGTGTAGCACCGGCTCTCACATTTGCCGCGACCAGTCGCTCAAGTGCAACAGCAGAGCATGTTTGCAGTCGCTGGCTTCTCCTTCGCGGCACACAGGAGATTAATTACGACTTGTTCTGGCACAACTGAAAATCCACTTTGGAGAGTAGGACAAATTGTAGCCCCTGGCATGTTCAGACACGAAGCAGAAGGCCAAGCTGTAGCTGGAGCTCCTCACACTGCCCCAACCGCCTGACATAACTACACTGATTTTGCCAAAGCAAAAAAAAATCGCATTTAATCCATTCAAAATATTGTACTTTTATTGTTTGAAAATACACTTGTCCTTAAGGCCTCAAGTGGTTTGTTCTTCTTTTTGTGTCATTTTTTTGTTTGTGGGCGGCCCTAGAAAGCTGCCTAAGCTGGATGGCTACTGAGTTTTGGAGCCACACCCCAATGGACCCTGAAGTCACACAGGCTTGTAGTTGCTGTCCAGTATAGAACATATGAGGAAGCAAGAATAAGTGAGGAGCTTGAAAGAACAAATAATGGAGTGCAAAGAACAAGTGAGGGAGAGCTTAAAGAACAAATAATGAGGCAAAGAACAAAATGAGGCCAGAACAAGTGAGTGAGCACAAAGAACAAATAATGGAGTGCAAAGAACAAGTGAGGGAGCGAAAGAACAAATAATGGAGTGCAAAACAAATGAGGGAGCCAAGAACAAGTGAGGGAGCACAAAGAACAAATAATGCAAAGAACAAGTGAGGAGCGCAAAGAACAAATAATGGAGTGCAAAGAACAAGTGAGGAGCACAAAGAACAAATAATGGAGTGCAAAAGAACAAGTGAGGAGCGAAAGAACAAATAATGAGTAAAGAACAAATGAGGGAGCGCCAAGAACAAGTGAGTGAGCACAAAGAACAAATAATGGAGTGCAAAGAACAAGTGAGGGAGCGAAAGAACAAATAATGGAGGCAAAGAACAAGTGAGGGAGCCTAAAACAAAATAATGGAGCCAGCCAAGAACAAGTGAGGGAGCTTAAAGAACAAATAATGCAGAACAATGAGGGAGTGCTAAGAACAAGTGAGGGAGCACAAAGAACAAATAATGGAGTGCCAAGAACAAGTGAGGGAGCGCCAAGAACAAGTGAGTGTATTTTCAAACAATAAAATACGATATTTTTGAATGCTGAAATCAATATTTTTTTGCTTCTTAAAAAGTGTTTTTTTGAGTCGTGAAAAGTGTTCTTTGAGAATATTGAGACAAATCTAATTCCATATAGTATCAGACACCTTGTTTTTCCATTACTTCATAGTTCCTCCTCTACGTGGTCTTCATAGCACGGCTGAACGAAACTGCCCTGACGTTGTTTTATACACGTTTTGACACAAACACACAAACTCACGTAGTGACAGTCAAAGCAGTTGTTTTGAGTGGAACTGAATCATTAGAATCAGTTCATTTAAAAGATTTGTTCACAGAATCGTTCAGTGGAGTTCTGACACTGTACTGAAATACCACGTGGTCGTGATTCGGCTCACGATCGCCGGCTTTCGGCAGCGCAGTCGCTAATCACACCAGACTGCCCTGCTAAATATTGAGATTTTAGACATTTCCTCTGCTAAATGTTGGAGATTAACGCAATGTTTTCAGGATGTTTATGTTTTATTAACTTTAATCTATCATATATACTTTAATCAGTTTGGCATTGTTCAGCTTGGAGATAAAGTCAAAGAGGCAAGGTCGAGATGGTCTAGATAGTGATTTATATTGGACAAAGGATGTTGAAAATGGAGCTGGAGGGAAAGAGAGACCACAGGACGTAAGGACAGTTGGTGTAACAGAAGGGGACGCAAGGGAGAGGACGAGGCGCTGTGGCGACCCCTAATGGGAGAAGCCGTTGTTGAACTGTGACCACTGATACAGTTCAAGAATCCAACCATGGTGGTTTATTTTGAGTCGTAAACCCCAGTTCTAAGCAGATCAGGTCAATTACTTTTCAGTTTCTACGTATGATCACTTATTGTCTCCACGTTTTTTGTCTCACTGTCCACGCTCTAATTTCCACCAGACACAGATCTATATCGAAGACGTTTCTCCTTTTTTTCTGCTTCATCGCGACGACCCATCGATTGGAGGCCGTCGGTGTCTCTCAGCTCTGTTTTGTCCGTTAATGCTTTTGATTAAAAGTGATCTGCGCTTCACACACGGCAGCGAGTGCACTTTATCCAAACACATCTACAGATGTAGGGGGGTGGCAGATTGAATTCAGAGAGATTTCAGTGCGGCGCGGCATCTCAAAGAGTGTCACGCGAAATTCAATTTGACTTTGCTTGTTTGCAAACAGGGAAATAAAACCTTCCCCTTTCAAATTATGTGCATTCAAATGACCACATTTGAATCAGCAATTTTTGGGAGCAGATGAGACAGTGATTGTATGAATAATGGTACCAAGGGAAGACGGCAGAGAAATGTCCCCGTCTATAAGAACTCTGTAGAGTTAAAGGTTTTTTTTTATGTCCTTGAGCTCAGGTTATTTTTGAATGTGAAGATTATGGAGCATCCAGAACTGCATCTCATGGGATCCAATTTGTGGTGTAATGAAACAATAATGTTTTGTGGTTGGAGGGTTCCGTGTTGAGTTACTTTTCCACTTATTATTTTTGTGATATAGCTGCTTAGATTGTAAATGTGATGTTGCCAGAATGAGAGCCCTCTCACCCTGCTGAGAAATGTACCATAGACGGGAGAAATCAGTCATATTACGAAATATCCGTCACTGAATGAGACCCAAAACAGGGTTTCAGGGAAAAGCTTGAAAATGCAGAAGTATCAGCTTTCTGTGTACTGTTTTTTTATTCTCATTGTTAGATTTAGTCATTCAGTGTTTCCCAAAGACTGGGTCGAGACCCGCAGTTGGGTCACGGGAGATTTTATTTATGGGTCCCCAAATACATTTTTAGATATTTTTCCATCCTCTCAGTGAAGATATACAGTATGTGTATATGCTTTAAATGACATACATAAAATGAAGTTGGACTTCATTTATCTTGGATATTTGGTTTATTGAGGTCATGTGTAAATTAAAACCCCCATAAAATATACATAAAGTGAAAGATATGGCCTCTGTCCATAGCTTTTCTGAGACAGTTTGCAGCGTCTTTAAAGACTTTTGTAAAGCAGTGTTTTGGAACACCACAGTAGTCAAATTCAAAACGTTTTAAATCTCGCCTGGACCAGGAGTTTATGCTGCTTTCCATTTATGCTGGAAGTCGAGATGAACCTTCACAAAGCCTTGAAGTGTTCCAGCCAATTGTGCTGCTTTTCAACTACACTGTCCCGGCATGTCTCACCTCGGCACAGCACGCTTATTTTGCTTTTCCATTAGTGATAGTACCTGGTACCTGGTGCTTTTTTAGTACCTGCTCTGACAAGGTTCCAAGCAAGCTGAGCCGATACTAAAATGTGACGTCAACAGACTGCCGGGCAATTGAACAATACCGAACTATAGATCAGTTAAAAAAGACTTAAAAATCCTACTTATCGTTCCAAATTTACTTATAGTTCCAAAATCTACTTATAGTTCCAAAATTACTAACGTTACAAAAAATACTTATAGTTCCAAAAACTACTTATAGTTCCAAAATGACTTATAGTTCCAAAATCTACTTATAGTTCCAAAATCTACTTATATTCCAAATTCTACTTATAGTTCTAAATTCTACTTATACTGTAGTTCAAATATTGCTTATAGTTCCAAATTCTATACTGTAGTTCAAAATCTACTTATAGTTCCAAAATCTGCTTATAGTTCCAAATGTACTTATAGTTTAAATTTACTTAGTTCCAAAATCTGCTAGTTCCAAAATCTACAGTACTTATAGTTTAAAATCTACTATAGTTCCAAATTTACTTATAGTTCCAAATTCTACTTATAGTTCCAAAATATACTTATAGTTCCAAAATCTAAAGTACTTATAGTTCCAAAATGACTTGTGGAAAAGGCATTAGGTTCTAGTATCATTTCACCGAGGTTTCATCTTTTACAAGCCCCATGGTCAAGGAGCTGGCATGACCGATTCAATGTGATCTGCTTTATGTAGCGATGCTCTCAAAGCTGTCTTGCTGTAGTTTGGGCATGCGAATAATTGCCATTCTAGCAACAAGAAAAAAAAATACATTTACGTTTAACTATTCATTTTAAAACCCTGTGTTTTTGTCTTCCCTTATTAACGTGCTCGTTTGTAAATAGTGTGCATAAGAGTTTCTTGGCTGATTACATTCTACGCGATGTTCCGCTATGGTAGTAGTCCTATTACGTCAATATTACGCGATATTGAAGTCATGGTACGACGTTATCACAATACTGCAAAATATTACTCCCGCAAAATGTTATATTGCGATATATTCGCACATCTACAGTCGTGAGAGTGAGCACTCGGCGCCATCTAGTGGACTAAACTGTCCCTTGATACTTTCACCCCTTCTCTTTAGGGACATTTAAAGAACAAAAGGAGATGGATTTATTTTATGACTGAATTTGTTTTTCATTGGTTTCAATAAGCTTATCTTTTCTGTTGTGACTACGGGGAGTTTCACTTATTTCTTATCCGATACGACCTTGTGTTAGCTGCTCGGATGAAAAACAGACCTGCTGCTGAGACACTTTGATTAAGAAACAGATTCTCTGTATTTTAAATTCTCTCACCGCTCCATTAAATATATTATCTCCCGGTAGTTATTTTCATCAGCTTAATGGCATTACACATGCTTCTTACAATTACCTCTATGACGGGTGCACTGATGCACATTCTCCTATAATTTGCTATCACTGATCCTTGCTGTTTCATACTAAAAACGCTGTTGAGAGCAATGGCACCGAGTCGGAACCAGACAAAGGGAGGCAGAGCTCTAAGGTGAAGCACATTTTAAAAACCTATTATTGTATTGAAAGCCAAATTAGTCAAGAAGCCCGTCTTTTGTGTAAGGATGACGTAACTGGAGACTTGGCAGACCTGAAGCAAGCAAGCTGTCTGCAGATCAGGAGCCAGCTGAATGCACTTTACCTTAACTGATTGTCTGCTTTAAATAAAGCCTCTTCACATTAAAATGAGTTGCTGTACACCAGATTTGTTGAAAATTTGGTTGAAGCTGCGCCAGAAACAAAACAAGTTATAGAGGAAACTTGCCGTACAATCTCATGTTTGGATAAGATGAAGCTCCAACTCTGTCCCTAGCTGTAAAAAGGCAATGGAGGGCAATGTGTGTCATAGCTTTGCACCAGACGTTGCGCAGTAATTTACATCACTGCCAAAAATAACCCAGGTCTTGCATTTCCTGCCAAAAAACACTTTAAATCCGAGTTGAAACAGGTGTAAACAGTTTAATTAAACCAGTTTAAATGTAGTGTTTAAACTGGTGTAAACTCGTTAGGTGACAACCCTCATAACCTTTGTAAATTTGAACAAAAGGTGATTCTTTTGCACCCTAATCCACTTTATCCACAATTTTGTCAGTGACTTAGTATTTATTACTGTTTTGTAAATTCTAATCCCTTCCAACTACTCAGTTACTGGGTAAAGTGCTAGCGTTATACTAATGTATTACGGAGTAGTGTGTGTTGACTCTCTGCAGAGGTCTGAGTTTTCTGAGCAGTTCCACTTATGAGTTCTTTTAAAAAACAAAAGTTTTTTTGTTTTTTGAGTGAAAACAATGGTGTGAAAGCTGCGTGGGTGTAAGTACATGAACAGAGTGTAACGCCGCTGTGGAGTGTAGTCAGCCATGTCCCCATTAACGACAAACAACGACGTCCCTCTGTGGTGACTCCAGCCTGTGAAAAAAGCAAATTGATGCCTAATTAAAAGCTTTCTCTTGCTTGTTGAACCTGGACCTGCACTGGTGAGAGTAAAAGGTGTAACTCACTGTTATTTTCATAATCATTTAACCTGTCCATTATTTTACTCATTGAATTGATTTAACGTCAGAAAATGTGGATCGTTTGTTTCCCCAAACGTTGAGCCAAAACTATTCAAATATAAACTCAAACCCATTAATTATCAGCATAATTTATGATTATCTTAGTAATAATTTAGAGAGAACGTCAGTCGGGGTCCGCACTCAGTGGCCTTGCGATCTTTTCCCAGGACGGCATATGCCTTGAAAAGCCTGAAAGCATAGGGAATTAATTAAAAATAAGAATAATGACTTCCCCAAAGTTCATTAACTTCATTTAAATAGAGAATAAATGAAAAATAATTTAAAACTGAACCAGCGTTTCCTCAACAAAAAGAGATCAGGGCTCACTCTGCTGTCAAAGGGCAGTCAGGAAATCATAACATGCATAATAGATTTTTTTTTAAAAAGGATTGAGGATTGAGATTTGTGTGCCTTCAGCTGTGGTCGACCTTCACTTAGCGGTAAGTGTCCCTCTGCTGCTGTTGACTCTCTTGCAGGCTTTGATCAATACTGGATCAATATCCTCTCTCTCGTCTGGGCACAGGGTACAGTTTTGAAAAAAATTACACGCCAGTGTTTTTTGTGTGCGTTCATTTTCAGTGGATTCTCATTCATCCAGGTCAAAGTTATCCAAAACAAAGTTATCATAAAACATATTTTATTGTGTTTTTCTTTCACTCTGGATAACAAGACCCCTCTGATTGTCTCTCCTCCATGGGGGTTATGTTTTCATCGACACGGGTTTATCTGTGAGTTTGTCTGTCCGTTTTCAACCTTGGATCAATATGAGTTTTTTCATGATTGGTAGCTGATCACCCAAGTATCCATCCATCCATTATCTACCGCTTTATCCTCCACAGGAGGGTTGCGGGGGGTGCTGTGACAATCTCAGCTGACCTACGGTCAATTTAGAGCAGGGTTGTCAAACTCATTTTACTTCCGGGGCCACATACAGCGCGTTTTGATCTCAAGTGGGGTAAACCGGTATAATACAACCCATCTTGTTCCAACCGGGGCTCGAACCTGGGTCTTCTTGCTGATGATTCACACTGATTTTAAGAAATCCCTCTCTCTTATGAAGGATAAAACCTTAGATTACGTATTAGGCAATTCAGCAACAGATTCGGATAAATGTTGTCGTGTATATGTAAGATGGTTAGACAGATCCGTACGGTTCTTCTGGATCCAAGTGGATCAAAATTTAAGAAGTGTTGGTTGTGTAAAACACTGGTGATAAAGTATTGAACCCTAACCCCTCTGTTAGGATTTGGCATGCGTACTTCTCATTACCGTAACTCCAAGACCGTTTGTGATATCTAGAAAATTCAAAAACCATGGACTGGCGATTTCACGTGGAGGATAACGTGGTAGAAGATGGATGGACGGAGAAAAATAGAGGTCTGCGATTGTGGTAGCCCCTCACAGACGATTGTGACGACGTCAGCGTCTCAGTACCGTCATTCCTAAACGCTTGAATAACTGCCAGATATCAAAAAGTGACAGTTATCATGGAAAAAGGGGCTGAAGAACTCGCTCATTGAAATTGTTTTGACAATTCTACAGCCTTAACATCAAAATAAATCCAGACGGCATGAATATTATGATGATCGTAAGAGGGTTAAGCCTTGGTGGAGGTCTGTGCTCTCTGAGGGCTGTGTACATCGTCCTCTTTTGGCTTCCCCCTCTCAGTGGATCATCTGATATTTGAATTGGCAAAGGTTTTACGCCATATGCCCTTCCTGATGAAAGCCCCCCCAATTAATCCAGGCTTGGGACCAGCAATAGAGGTGTTTTCTTCAGTCCGTCAATCTAGAATGCTAATTTGGATGTTGCGCCTCCCACGATTGGAAAATTGCAGGAGGTCGTATTTTGCGATTTTGATAAAATGTCGATTCATTGTGAGCTAAAACCTTAGTTTAATCTATATTCCTGGTTTTTGAAGATGTCACCTCTGGCGTCTTAGCAGGAAACCGGTGGATTGCCTTCTCCGGGTAGGGAATGACTCCTTGCCCCAGGTGAAGGAGTTCAAGTATCTCGGGGTCTTGTTCACGAGTGAGGGGACGAGGGAGCCGGAGAATCGGAGCGGCTGGTGCGGTACTGCATTTGCTTTACCGCACGGTTGTGACGAAAAGGGAGCTGAGCCGGAAGGCAAAGCTCTCGATCTACCGGTCGGTCTTCATTCCTATCCTCACCTATGGTCATGAAGGTTGGGTCATGACCGAAAGAACAAGATCGCGGGTACAAGCGGCCGAAATGGGATTCCTCAGGAGAGTGGCTGGCTTTTCCCTTAGAGATAGGGTGAGAAGCTCGGTCATCCGGGGGGAGCTCGGAGTAGAACCGCTGCTCCTTCACGTTGAAAGGAGCCAGTTGAGGTGGTTCGGGCATCTGGTGAGGATGCCTCCTGGGCGCCTCTCAAGGGAGGTATATCAGGCACATCCAGCTGGGAGGAGGCCTCGGGGTAGACCTAGGACAAGGTGGAGAGATTACATCTCCACTCTGGCCTGGGAACGCCTCGGGATCCCTCAGTCAGAGCTGGTCAATGCGGTTTAGGAAAAGGAAGTTTGGGGTCCCTTGCTGAAACTGCTGCCCCCGCGACCCGGCCCCGGATAAGCGGATGATGATGATGATGATGATGATGACCTCTGGCGTCGGGCACAGGGGCGTGGTTTCACTGATCAATTCACCTGCTCATGTGCACGTGGTGGTTTTTTTTGGACAAAGAGGGCGAGTTTGGCTCCGTCATTTTCTTAATTGAACAGGGAAAATTCTTTCTTTTCTATGTGCTGTGTTATGAAGAAGAACTTTTTTACCTGGGTTCTGATACTGTTAAACGTCAAATGATGCTACAGATTGGAAAATTTCCCATCGGGTAATAAACCTGTGATTACACCAGGGTTATGAATTACATGGAGCGTTTTACAAGAGGAGCTGTCCTGGCTCAGTCTCTGTACTGACATGTACACACACACACACACAGAAGAGAGTTACTGAGTCCACAAGACGTTTTACAAGAAAACACACACACACGCACACTCGTCAGCTCAGTTACTGTAGAGTTTCTCACTTCAGAAACATCAGATTTTGCTGCAGGCGGCATCGCTCTTGTCGAGCACCTGAACGTGTGAGTGTCAAATGAGAGGTGTAACCTCCACGCGCTGCCACCTTCAACAGAGAACGTCTGCAGATTTGCCTGATTTGATCTTCTTCTTCTTCACTTTTGGAAGTCAGGTGTAAACGGAAGAATTGCATGACTTCATTCTCATGTGATGAATTTGGATGAATTAGTATTAAGTATTCTACCATCGGTGCGTGAAAATGAACCATTTCGTTGTCATTTTACAACCCAAATTGGGATGTTTTGATGGTGGGAGGAAACTGGAGAGCCTGGAGGAAACCCACACGGACACGGGAGAACACCGCGCAGAAATCGAACCCAGCACCTTCACTGTGAGTGTTAACCACTAAACCACCAGGCCAATACTTCTTATCTCATAATTATGACTTTTTATCTCATAATTCTGACTTTTATCTCATAATTTCGACTTTTTATCTCATAATTTCATCTTTTTTGTCTCATTTAAAATTTTTATCTCATAATTATAACTTTATCTCATAATTTGTTTTGTCTCATGTTTTCTAACTTTATCTCATAATTATGACTTTTATCTCATAATTATGACACTATCTCCATAATTTCTTTTTTGTCTCATAGTAAGCTTTCTCATAATTTCGACTTTTTATCTCATAAGTTCATCTTTTTTGTCTCATTTAAAATTTTATCTCATAATTATGACTTTATCTCAAAATTTCGATTTTTAATCTCATCATTTTTACTTTTATCTCATAATTATGACTTATCTCATAATTTCAACTTTTTATTTCATAATTTCATCTTTTTTATCTCATTATTTCAACTTTTTATCTCATAATTATGACTTTATCTCATAATTTCGATTTTTAATCTCATCATTTCAACATCTCATAATTTCAACTTTTTCATCTCAGTTCCGACTTTTATCTCGCGTTGTGACTTTTATCTCATATGAAACTTTCCCATCTCA
This sequence comes from Solea senegalensis, assembly GCF_019176455.1. NCBI lineage: Eukaryota > Metazoa > Chordata > Actinopteri > Pleuronectiformes > Soleidae > Solea > Solea senegalensis. The sequence goes on from NC_058028.1 coordinate 4,500,095, forward strand.
ATATTATGACTCTTTATCTCATAATTATGACTTTATCTCATCATTTCAACTTTTTATCTCATAATTATGACTGTTATCTCATCATTATGACTCTTTATCTCATAATTATGACTTAGCTCATCATTTCAAATTTGTTATGTTAAGAGATGCTCCATCCACATTCAATACATAGACTTAATTACCTTTGTTCTTTATGCTGTGAGTAATTAGAGAAAATCCTGCACTTTAAACTATCCACGGACGTTTTGTTTTCTTCACTTAGACAGATATCTCATTGTGAGGAACCCTGTAATTCCCACCCCTAATGTAGAGCTCCGTCACACAATGTCATCACGTCCATTAGTTTCCCTCCAGGCTCTTGTAAACTTCCAGTGAGTGGCTCTCTGGAGTAAAGATGAAGGGAGGTTAATCAGGAAGTTGAAGAAAGCATTATAAGGATGAGATGTACTCAGTCCGCTAAGTTTTGTGATATATCGGTCGATCTCCATGGATTTAAAGTGTGCGGTCAATCGCAGATGAGCATAAACGCAAACGCTGGGACGTTACACAACACCAGTTTACAAGAGAGTTTACTCTGGCCTCGTGTGAAGGTCATTTTTCACGTTAAAGATCATTTATCAACATGATTAAATTGAGTGTTAACACTGATGTTAATGTACCTGAGCTAGTACCAACATGCCGCATGTGTAATGAGAGAATGGGCTCATCAGCGTCAAAAAAAAACAGCCACGTTCATCTCCATGAATTGTGTACCGAGCCTTTCACTTTGCCTCCTCGGCAGAGTTTTTATTTGTTCTCTGCCAGCAGCCATTTCTGCTGATCCACTCCAGATAAATAATCTTCTTAGGATTTGAAGCAAAAATTGAAATGCTGATTCTCTGTGCAATTTCATATTTATGTGTTTAAAAGTAATTTGCCTGAACTGTTGGTTGATGCATTTTCGTGTCCTCAGACAAGGACAGAACGAGCGGCTGCATTTTTAATCACTTCCCCGTCTATTGCGGTCGCCCTGATGGAAACTTGAATGGAGCCACTTCTTCATTTTTCTTTTAATGAGGTTCTTAATTCGTCCACTTCACGGTTTGTTGTGTATGTATGTTTGAGTCATGGATCGTGACAGAAACCTGAAGTGCGGTGGTGAGGTTTGGGTATTCACGCGGCCTTTTTTTTGAGCAGCTATTTAGCATTAAATCAGTGCTACGTTACGTTTCATTCCTCGTCACTGGACGCCGGATTTCTCAATTCAGCCAATAATTTATTAAAAGGAAAAGCGTCAGATTGCACAATCAGCGGGACTGTCAGGGAATAAAATGTCGATTTTTGAACGGGTGATGGAGTTTTATGTGTGTCACAGTTTCTCTTTCACTGATGATCCTACTTTATTCTCTCAATCACACATTGTCATGTCACTGTTCCTTCCATGGGAACCAAAAACAGAAGGAGGAAGAAGAGGAACGGAAGAACTCATATATTATGGTAATAATAAAGTTCATTGTTTTTCACAGGGAGGCAATATTACAGTAACACTATTGTTTTTTTTCTTGTGCTATTTCCACGTCGGTCATAACAACGGCAAGAGTGTGGCAATAAAATCCAGGTAATGTGAATTACTGTAGGCTGCCATTATTGCAATACCTTTGATATGAAAATGCATTTAAATTTAAATTGGAATTGATAGTTTGTGTCTTTCCTTCCATTCCAACCTGTCCTCCAACTGAAACGTACATATAGGTCTGAAAACATTTTTTTCAAACCCCTGAATGCGACGTAAAGGTAGTATTTTCCAACTCGAATATGCACAGATGTTACTGAGGGTAGGGTTAGGGCAAAAAAGACAGGGTTAGGTAGTAAAAATTAAAAAAATATTAAAAAGGTGGTATAGTTAGGGACCGAACCATTGTTGACCACGCTCCGGCGCAGCGCTCTCGCCACTGAGCCAACTGCCGGGGCCGACATCGGCGAAGCCACTAGATATGGCGTCTCAGGCGGAAGTGGTTGCTGTTATGTATACAACTGCTAGGGGCGCATGTTTTGAAAACGTAAACATTGATATAATTCCTGCATACGACCTATATGTACATTTTATTGGACTACAGTCTCTTCCATTCCCCTCTCGCGCTCTCTGTGTCCTCATCTTGCAGGTTGCAGGATCCAGATCCAGTTTCAAGGCCATTATTATCATACATATCATCACCATTATTATTATGCTATAATTAAGTTGATATCAGTGTATTTTTTTCAATTTCTGCTGCTGCTTATATAAATGACACCATAGCCCTTTAAGCATGTCATCACTGATTCTAACTGTCCTGTATAAACATATAACTTGAGGTAATGTATGTTATGATTTGGGGTTAAACAAAAAAAAATTTGAAGAAATTGAATGATGATCTTTATATAAACATTTACCATTGTTATTACAAAGCGTTATTACTAGGTGACTACTACAGAAAGCAGATGGCGGAACCTAAATGTTGCAGTCAAAGAGTGAAAATGGATTAAAATAAAAACTTAATTAAATTCATTTAAAGGTAATTTTGTCTCAAGTATTTAAAATGACCATATTTAATCACAACAAGAAATATTGAACTTAATTCTCAATGTGCAACAGAAATTAGACACTAATAATGAATATGTCCCAGTAATTAGAGACTATATATATGTATATACATAACTTTTATCTAAAACCACAGGTTATAGGTATAGGCTGAGAGAACATGTTTTCTCTATAGAAACACACATGCTCCGCCTTCGTCTCCGCCTACATTCAGCTCTGCGTGCAATCACGTCACCTGTGGCGGGAGCAGTGAGCACACCTGCTCCCAATCCCTTCGTCAAGCACCTCTACTTATTCCCTGGTTCTCCAGTCAGTGGTTGCCAGATTGTTCTCCCACGTGCACGCTGCCACTGACCTTCACCTCCCGTTTCCTGCGTTTATCATCTCTTCTGTTAACCCATTCTTCAATAAATAAACTGTTGAACTGCCTTCGCCCGCCTGCTCTTGGCCCCTGACAGTAACATTGTTACTTTACATTTCAGTCGGCCGAGACTCAGGAGTCACAGAAACCGAACTCACGATCGCAGTGCAGCGGGGGAAAAGCATGTAATTACCAGGACTAAATGATCTAAATGACCATAATGGTCATAAATTAGCTCTGCGCAGATCGGCAAATGATGATGAAAGTCGAGAGCCGGCCTCATTTAAAGGCACGTCACCGCCGAGGACACGGATCTGACAAGTTGCTGCTTAACCGTCGGTATTTTTCAATTTCGTCTCAACTCGTAATTATTGCGTAAGAAGATGTGATCTAAAGCGGAGCGTCTTTATATTAACATTGCACTGCACAAAATTCAAAGCACATGCTATTGGAATTAGCCTATTGACCGTGATGTATAGTGAAAAAAACATTTCATAAAAGTGTGACAAGAGCGTCGAGCAGGGTTCAGGACAATGGCAGAGCAACGCAGTAAATAATGGATTACCCAAAGCCGACTTTTAAACTGGGCTAACCATTTAAAGCTTACAGAGGCAGACGCAGCGCTGACAGGTTTGCATTATTCATGCTCCACACACACACACACACAGCAGCAGCAGCAGCAGCCCAGATCTTTTCTGTTTCTGGAATATTTGACAAACAGAAAAGCATGTCATCATCACTCCAACAGTGCGTGCACGTTTCAAAGGTGCATTTCTCGCCACTCTCATTTCTGAAACATCTGAGTGCAGGTTCCTGCGTCCGTGAAAGGTTGAGCGGCTTCGCCGTTGACACAAAAACGTCCCCGTTTCCGGTCATTCTGGGCGCTTTCATACCTGTATCCCGTCGTCGCACTTCACCTTAGCGCTGAATCGCTTTCACGCCGCGCGTCTCGACTCGACATGCCCGCAATTCTGTGGCAAATTTGGACTTCGGGAAATCCCTCAGAGTCCCGTAATCGAAAATGGATTAGCAGCAGCAGCAGCACAGAGTATGGGCCAGAGCATTTATTGGCGTTCTCTGGATGGTGATACACCAGTGCTCAGGATATGAACATTTCCAATTTGGGCGAGCAACTATAGGCCACGCCGAGAAATCTGACGGTGATGAGAAGACGCGGCACGGAGGCAGATAATGTCCCAATCATCGGACAGTTTGTGTTCCAAGAAGAAGCTGATTGGTTATATAGTGTGCGGGCAAATTGTGTACACGCTGAGACCGATTGCAGCCGAGCAGATACCACCCTCTCCGGGGTGATTGCTGCGTTCACTCAAGCCCGTTAATCGAGCAGGGATACGCTCTCAGTTTTGGAACAACAAGCCAGGGATGAAAGCAAGCACCAGAAAAGAAACAGGAAGTTCGACTGGAGCAACACATGAAAATCACCAAAAATCTATTGTTTCCTTTGGTTATTTTGTGGTTAATTGAGAAGTTGTTTTTCGTCAGTGTTGGTCACATCCAAAGTTGTGCTTGTGCGACGTGTTTGGTGTTAAATGCAGCGCTTTCAAAGACGTTTACGAGGCTGAAAATATGTGAGTTTATCATCACATTTGTCTTGAAAAGTTCAAAAAGTCCGATTATTTGTTTCCAGTCTTTTATAATTAGCTCTAAATGTTGCATTCTTTGTATTCATTTTGGCATCGTACTGAATACTAACATTGTTCCAACTCCAATATTGAATCTGTTGAGTGTGAGAAACGACAATCCGTGCACCGGTGTGTGTGTGTGTGTGTGTGTGTGTGTGTGTTAAAATTGGCAGGTAAAATCCTAATTTCCTGAGCACAGGAGCGACGCCGTAACGCGATAACGGAAGAACTGTTTAAAACTGTGCAGCATATAATTTAGAGGATACATAGAGTGACTAGTGGTGTGTGGCAGATAATTGGACGTTTTTTTTTTATTTTCTTTCATGCATGACATGATAATAATAATCTAATGTCACCAGCAGGGCCACTGTCAAGTTGTTTACTTGTTATTTCGGCGACTCCGTCGTGTTCCATTATTCCATATTTAAAATGTTGCCCACTGTCAATGAACGTCAAAAGCACCGTGGTCTTGTTTTAATGACTTTGTTTTTAATAACTTCTTTTTTTTGTCAATAATGATAAATGACTTCACAGTGAAACTTATACTTGAGTGAACAGCTACAATAAAGGTGGAGGCTGAACCAAAACTAAACTTGCTGGATTCTGAGGACGTTTTACGGAGGAGTCGGCTATAACTTTGGCGTTTTCGGAGACTCAGCAGACGTGGAGACAGACCACGGGGTGCACTTGATGAGTCAGGCAGAGCGAACAATTCCAGCCGTCTGTTCCAGCCAGAGACAGCGTGAATGTCAGGGACGCCGGCCAGGACGACATCAGCGTCAGCAGCAGGCGCGCAGTGGCGGCCCATCCATAGAGGGCGCTAGGGCACCACCCCACCAGTGTCACGACAAGAAGATGTGACACTGATGAAGATAAAATAATTTATAAAAGCCTGGAAAATTGAACTTCAAATGAAAGAAAATTAACTTCTTTCATTTGATTTCATTCCATTTATTTGATTAGGACAATGTGTATATATATACATATATATATATATATATATATATATATATATATATATATATATACACATATATACACACATATATATACATATATGTGTATATATATATATATATATATATATATATATATATATATATATATATATGTATATACATGTATATATACTTACACAGACAATACACCAAGATAACTGGACACTTAAACCAACCAAAAAAAACATGAACAGTCAAGGACACATATAAATGTTTAAACCTTTACAATGCCTGAAAATACACAACTAAAAACTTTTTGTTATGTACAATATTCCACCAGCCGCCAACTGCAGGCACGGCTGAAAACGAGATAACACTCGGACGAGACAAGGTTCCAAATAATCAGGATCTGTGAAGGCGAAATGAGCGCAATGTACTGAAAAATAAGACTTGGTTCGGCCTGCTCGTTCACGTCGCGATCCACTGGATCAGCCAATCACGCGGCAGCGACTCGAACGCGCATTCAAGACGACCTGCTGCAGTTCAAACTGAGCATCAGAATGGTGGGGAGGGAAAGAAAGAAAGAAAGAAAGAAAGAAAGATTTTTTTTTGATTTTTAAAATGAACATTTATTTTCAAAGTTCAACACAAATTACAATAGAACACTATTAAGCAGAGGGAAATTTACCCCATAAAAATAAAAAAAATAAATAAAAAATGACTCATATATTCAATACTAAGGAGTCATCTGTGACTGAGCAGAGAACACCATGCACTGCCCAAATGTCTCTGAATGTGTGGATATTGTCAGTCAGGCTGTAGAAACCAAACTCTACTCTTAGTCGAGCAGATAGGAGGCTGCTACAGACTCTGACTACATCCTCTGACCCCTGACCTCTGACCTTATTTCTGCGACTGATCCAAATAGCTAGCTTTGCTGTTCCTGAGATGTAGTTGACCAAGGTAAGTACTTTCTTTTTACGGGCAGAATAGTGTAGTCCGTAGATGAATAGAGAGAGTGAAAACTCTACCCCTAGACCTTGAAACCATGTTTGCAGCAGATCAAAAAGCCTCGTCAGCCTGGAACACTGGGTGAATAAATGCTCTAAGGACTCTACCTGTGGGCAGAATGGACAGCCCTCACCTGTGTTCGGAGCGAAGTGAGCCAGAAACCCGTTTGTAGCTATGGCCCCGTGTACAATCCTCCACTGGAGGTCGCCCGTTCGTTTTTCAATGGGGGCTTTGTACAGGGACCACCAACAGCCCCTCGGGGATGAGTCCACATCAAAAACCTGTGTCCACCTCGATGCTGGCACCTCTGCCAGTGAGCGAAGGTTCAAAACCTTCGCGCTCATGATGTATATCGCTTTCCTTCCAAGACCCTCGAAATCTCCAGACTGTGGGGTGTTGAGAGACAGCAGGAGGTTCTGTTGGTTCTGAAACTGCCCGACATCAGGAGACACGAGCAGAGGAGGAAATAAGTACTCGCATTCATCATCCCATTGATCGGACAGGGTGTTATCTTCAGCGAACTCTCTGAGGGCAGGGGGTAGCGACGCACAAACCTCCTCCAGGAGCCTCTTCAGGAGCCTGCTGGACCTGACTTTGAGTTTTTCAGACAGCTTGGGGACAGGTGTCTTCAGCAGGTGACCCAGTTTGACAATGCCAGCGTCCCTCAGCTTTGATTTAATTGTGCTTGATGACAGCAGTTTCGATTTTATTAGTGTGTCTGTGAAGAGTGGTTCTTCAAAAAGCCACAGTCCAGGTGTTGTTGTGGGTTTCCTGTGGATTTTAAAGACCTGCCAGGCCTCCAGTACAGAGCGATAAAAGGGAGAAAGTCCAGTTAGGTCTCTTGAGACTGGATCCAACAGGAACAAATGTTTGTCATAACCCAGCTCTCCAGCTCTTTTCAGTAGTGTGTATGCAGTGTCCAGCCAAGCCATTCCAAGACCGTATAGGAGCTTCTGGGCTGTTTGAAGTCTGAAAGCTGTCATCCGGGCTTGAATGTCCACCAAACCTTGTCCCCCCTCATGGATTGGCAGGTACAGTATCGTGGACCTCAGCCAGTGTTTTCCTGACCAGAAAAAGTCCACTAGTTCCCGTTGGATCCGGGTCACCAGGCCACCAGGAGGAGGGAGGACCATCAATTTATGCCACAGCATCGAGGCAACCAAATTATTGACTACCAGGACTCTCCCCCTATAGGAAAGCTGAGGTAGCAGCCATTTCCATTTGGTTAATCTGGCTTGCACTCTCTCCACCACACATTCCCAGTTCTTCTCCTGAAATCGCTCTGTTCCCAGGTAGATTCCTAGGAATTTCATGCCTTCTTTGCCCCATCTGAGGCTTCCAGGCAGAACCGGGAGCCCCCCACCTGTCCACCGGCCCACCTGCAGAGCCCCACTTTTCTCCCAGTTCACTCTGGCTGACGAGGCCCTTTGATACAATGAGATGCATTGTTGTAGTGAGTTAACATCTTCCTGACTCGTTATGAATATATTTATATCATCAGCATATGCTGAGATAACCAGTGGTGGATGACTGGAGAGACCTGGCAGAGTTATGCCTGAAAGTCTCTCTCTTAATTTAACTAAAAAGGGTTCAATTATTAATGAGTACAGTTGTCCTGAGAGTGGACATCCCTGCCTAATGCCTCTTTTCACTGGAACTGGACTGCTGAGCCCACCTCCCACCTTTACCAAGCAAAAAGCCTCCTTGTACAATAAATTGAGGTGTGAAATAAAACCCTCACCAAAACCAAAAGCCCTTAACGTTGAAAAAAGAAAAGAATGGTCTACCCTGTCGAAAGCCTTCTCTTGGTCTAAAGAAATAAAACCGGCATCGATATTTTGGTCCTTGCAGATTTGTAGGAGGTCCCTGAAAAGGAAAATATTGTCCATTATTGTTCTATCTGGTATGCAGTAAGTTTGGTCCTTGTGTACGATGTATTCCAGAAATGTTTTCAGTCTGTTGGCGAGGATTTTTGAAAATAGTTTATAGTCTGTGCAGAGCAGTGCAACCGGTCTCCAGTTCTTTAAAAGCGATAAATCGCCTTTTTTTGGCAGCAATGACAGCACGGCCATCCTGCAGGAGTTAGGCAGCACCCCCTTCCTGGAGCACTCGAGCAGGACCTCCCACAGGTCAACACCAACACTACTCCAGAAATGTTTGTAGAACTCAGCTGGCAGACCATCTACACCAGGAGTTTTTCCTGCAGCCAACTGATGTACGGCCGCGGTGAGCTCCACCAGAGAAATGCTGTGGCCCAGAACCTCCCTGTCCTCAGTGGTGAGCTGTGGAAGTCCCTGTAGTAGCTCATCCACACTATCTCCACAACAGGTCTCCGCATTGAAAAGCTTGCTGTAATAGTCCACAGCGTGGTGTTTCATTTCCACAGGGTTTGTGGTAATTCTGCCACCAGGAAGCTGCAGACAGGCCATGTGTTTGGATCCTGATGCGGACTTCTCTAACCCAAAGAAGAAGGATGTAGGAGCGTCCATGTCTTTGATGGTAGTAAACCTGGATCTTAGTAATGCTCCTTTGGCCCGTTCATTGAGGAAGTTACCTAGTTCTTGCTTTTTATGTTTAAGTCTGTCCCTGTCTGTGTTGTTGCTGTCTGTTATGTTGCTTTCTAGGTCTATGATTTCTTCCTCCAGTCTCCGAATTACAGATTTGATATTTGCTGAGGAATGGCTGCAATACTGTTGGCAGAAAACTCTAATTTGGGCCTTGCCCACCTCCCACCATTGTGAAAGGGACTGGAACTCTCCTTTTCTCTGCCTCCAAATTTCCCAAAAAAATTTAAATTTTTGACAGAAGTTGAGATCTTGTAATAATTTGGTGTTGAAGTGCCAATATGAGCTACATCTTTTTGTAGGTGACATGCAGAGTTCAAGGGTGATTAGATGATGATCGCTAAAACCAACTGGAAGGATGTTTGCTTTAGATAGTCTGTTGATGTAGGATTTGGACACATAGAAACGGTCCAACCTGGCTGCACTCACATTGCCGTCCGCCACCCTGAGCCATGTGTACTGCCTGTCCAGAGGGTGTTTAACCCTCCAGGCATCCACCATGTCTGTCTCACACACTAACTGGGACAAAGCAGTGGCAGACGGAAGGTAAGATTCACCGCCTGTCCGATCCATGGAGGCATCAGTGGTGCAGTTCCAGTCACCTCCCAGAACAACACACTCCCCTTGATCACATTGTTGTAGAAAGGTTTTAAGGTGTTGAAAAAAAACTAGTCTCGAGGGGCCCTGGTTTGGAGCATAGATGTTAATAAAGCAAAAAGGTGCACCATTAATTTGGGCTCTAACTGCTAAAGCTCTACCAGGAACTACCTCTGAACTAGAGATGATGTTTGCATTTGATCCTGCAGTGAACAGCACAGCGACGCCAGCAGACAAACGAGTACCATGAGACAGACAAATGTGAGGTCTCCACCACAGAGTCCAGTCTGTCTCATTTTGGTCGTCACTGTGCGTCTCCTGCAGGAACACTACCTGCAGATTTTTCTGATTAATCATATCAGAGATGACAGCTCTCTTCTGCTGATCTCTCCCTCCACGAATATTCAGAGAACCTACCCTCACCGAGTGCATGTCAACCAGGAGAAAGGAAATCAGTAAAATGAGAAAAAACACCCTGTGAAACACATTCATTTTCTCATCCTTCTCCCTCTGAGCTGTTCCTTACTGTCACGTCTATCTTTTATTTGTTTTCTGACTGCTGTCAAATGTTTAAGTAGTCTGAACCGTTTCTTTTCATCTAGGATATGATTTTTTGAAGTTTTCACACTTTTTACAAATTTTTCCAAATCTGGAAAATAGTCTGGCACTTTTATGGCTTTTCTGAATGTTTCATCCAAGAAAGTGTCCAGTTCTTGTAATGTGTACAGGTCTGGCTGAGAACCTGCCACAGAAACACAGTCAGTGTCGTAGTCTATGTCATCATATGCCTCGCTGTCATCGTTGTTGTCTATCTGACTGTTGTTGTTATCAGCCACAGAGGAAACTTTCTCAGTCTGATCAGTATTTTTTGCAGTGGTGGGGTCTAGCACCTGCCTGCTGACGTCACACTCAGCTGACACCTGCCCGCTGACGTCACAGTCAGCTGGCACCTGCCTGCTGACGTCACACTCAGCCGTGTGTGTGTCACTGTCAGCCTGGCTCATTGACCTCTTGGACTCAGGAGACTCGGAGTTAACAGTGGAATCATTCCTGTTTTTCTCCCTGCGTTTTCTGTTCTGTCCCTCTGTTTGAGCGTCGCGCCCCTCCAGCGACCCCGCCCGCAGGTCCGCAGCGGCCGAGGCGCCCGAAGCGGTCGGAGCGACACGCGCAGCGGCCAGAGAGGGACCCCCCCCCAGCCACAACGGGCCCAGCCACCGGATCAGATCCCTCCCCGGTCAGTTTGCGCGGACACGCGCTCCGCTTATGACCCTCGTTGCCACACTCGAAACATCTCATCCTCCCTGTGCTGGCATAAACCATATAGTTTCCCTCACTGTGTTTTATTCTGAAGGACACCTCTAGAGTTTGTGTGGGACAGGTGAGGAACATGAAAACTTGTCTCCGGAAAGACTGGACGTGTTTTAATCTTTCGTCTCTGCAGCCCAGATTTATAATTTTAAACCCACTCGCTAGCTTCCCGAAACGCTGCAGTTCATGCGCCAGTGCCTCATTCGGAACGAACGGCGGCACTCCAGAGATGGTGACTCTGGTGGAGGGAACTGCGAGGGGGGAGACCTGGAGATACGAGCCGCGGACAGTGACACCACTTTCAATTAGCCCCGCAACAAACTTTTCCTCCTTGAGGAAGACGATGACACCATGGTTCATCCTGGAGGCATGGGACAGACAGGAGTGACCTACTGCGTCCCCCACCGCCAGGAGAACCTCCTCTACCGGCACCGATGGATCGGGTTGGATCCTCACCCCGTGTCTGAGCGACAATGACAGCGTCTGTGAGGACGCCATCGCCGCAGAGACACGCGGGGACCAAGCCGTTAGAAGACGATCAAGCACAATTAACAATTAACCTACTCTTCTACACTATCAATTTAGATTGAGTCACACATGCAAACCAGCAGAAAATAGAAAAAGTGGCGAAACTCACCCAAACTTTCAGTCACTCTCTCTCGAACTCTCTCACTCTCTCTCACACTCTCTCCCAGCATGCACCACGAGAAAGAAAGAAAGAAAGAAAGAAAGAAAGAAAGAAAGCAAGAAAGAAAGAAAGAAAGAAAGAAAGGTGATGGTATTGCTGTCGGTGCCAGACGGGCTGGTGTGAGTATTTCAGAAACTATTGATTTAATGGGATTCTCTTACATAAGCATCTCGAGGTTTTACAGCAGAATATAGAATATGTATATATATATATATATATATATATATATATATATATATATATATATATATATATATATGTATATATATATATATATATATATATCTTCAGTGAGCAGCAGTAGATCTCCAGGGTGAAAAATGCCAGGTTGATGCCAGAGGTCAGAGGAGAATGGACAGAAAATGATAGAAAAGCAGCAGCAGCAGCGACTCAAAATACATACAACTGAGATATGAAGATTATACATAAGCGTACAACAACATAAAACCTTGAAACACAAAGAAAACCACAGTTGTTGTGCCTATGAGGTGTCTATTGGTCCAAAAATGACCAATCTATTTTTAGCATTATTTGGTAACCTTAGTGTTGTTTTAACCATGGATTTTTACATTCCATCCCTTATGTACATTCCCTTGCTCATGGCGAAAAGGGAAAGGAATAGGGTTCAAACCCTGGATGGGTCAAGTTCTCGAGTGCAGAGGTCAAATTCATCATTAATTGGTGTGTGTGCAAAATTAATTAACCAAAATGAATCACCTTTTTTTAATTCCCATCACATTTTATTGTTGTAAAAAACATTGCTGAAGTCCGACATTTGCATAAGTGCTCCCTCATTAACACCGCATCAACATGAGACCACAGGTATGTCGATATAGCTGCAGCTCCTTCACCGAATGGCTGAGTGCGTCTTTACATCACCACCGCTCCGTCGTCGGCTCCAATTATCGCCCCGGCTCAAAGCATTCGCTGCTTGCTCTTTAAGCAGCGGCAGCATAATGAGCAGCAGTGGGTGAAACAGCAAAATGGTGAAGGAGATGAATCACCGCCACAAGAGAGAGATTTCGGGGTGGGGGTGGTGCGTGTCGACATAATTTTAGGATTTAAAAAACAAAACACATTATGGATATTTGCAATTGAAGGGTTAACCCCTAACCCACACACCGCCTACTGTAGATACTTATTAAAGCTATTAATCTAGCTACTAGCTAAGCTACTAATTAAACCTATTAGACGCGTCACATCACTGAATGTTCGTTATTTGACCGAGGGCCCCCTCAACACAGCCTATGGGACTATGGGACCCCTTATTAGATAAAATTGGTTACATGGTTCCCACGCCTTGGTTGACATCAAATTCATAGACTTTTAAGGACCAGTTTCCTCATATTCAAGGACTGAAAATGGGCAACTTGAACTTGAAAGAGCATCTACAAAGTGATCGTCCTTTAGATCTCAGTCTTTGTAATTTGTCTTTGGTGAGACAGAGATCTTGGAATGTTCATTTCCCAGGCATCGCACGTTATTTGCTCTCTCTTGTTTTAACTTTACTCACTTATTGTTCTGCACGGAATCTCACGTCAACGGCGGCGAGAGAGCGAGACGGTGGACACCGTCTTGACGCTTGTCCTGCGTAGGCCTCGTCTACGTTCACCAAGCAAATGCAGGGCCTGAAACAGTAGGTGCCGTCGTAACAAACAAGGGAGACATTTACCTATGTTTGTTTAGTACAGTGTTATTGGGCTTCAGGGCCCCATTAAAAGATCAGGATGAATGACGTAGTAGCAAAGATATCAGGATGGAAGCACAGAGGCCTGGGTCCTTCGGTAATTCATCGTTGTTGATGGTGACCATTTTTTAAGGGTGTCCAAAAACATGCAGATTTGGGGCTTTAGGCATCCTCTCCATTAAAAACAGCTAGCTAGCTAGCTAAACCGGAAATTGTCTAGTAGTAACAAGTCAGCTAGCTAGCTAGCTAAACCGGAAATTGTCTTGTACTAAAAAGTCAGCTAGCTAGCTAGCTAAACTGGGAATTGTCTAGTGCTAACAAGTCAGCTAGCTAAATCGGAAATTGTCTTGTACTAACAAGTCAGCTAGCTAGCTAGCTAAACCGGAAATTGTCTAGTACTAACAAGTCAGCTAGCTAGCTAGCTAAACCGGAAATTGTCTGGTAGTAACAAGTCAGCTCGCTAGCTAGCTAAATCGGAAATTGTCTAGTGCTAACAAGTCAGCTAGCTAGCTAGCTAAACCAGAAATTGTCTAGTACTAACACGTCAGTCTAACAAGTCAGCTAGCTAGCTAGCTAAACCGGAAATTGTCTAGTACTAACAAGTCAGCTCGCTAGCTAGCTAAACCGGAAATTGTCGAGTACTAACACGTCAGTCTAACAAGTCAGCTAGCTAGTCGTTAGCATATCAAGTCCAATTCTTCAGTCTACAAACTGAATTAACTGAACTTAAAAATATCAAATTCTCCTACTAGCAAGATTGTTCTACTCAACAAATGTATCAGTCTGGATTTCGCCATGTTTTTGTCGCTGTTATTTCCGGGTATTGTCCGAGGTAAAGTTCAACTTTGAGTATCGGCTCAGCTCGCGTGGAACCTCGCCAGAGCAGATAGGCCTACCAAAAAAAAGAAAATCAGGCAAAAAAACCAAGTTGTGCTGGAACTGTATAATGGAAACGCGCCATAACTGAGTGATTTGCCTCCCAAATGCATGACATGGATGTGTTCGTCCAACATCAAGATAAATCTATTTAGCACAATTATAGTCAGACAACACGTTTTAAACATCGCCAGATTAACACAAAACATTCTTTTCATAATAAACTGTCTAAGTGTGAGAAATCTGTCTCAAATAAGTGGAATCTCAGAGAAAAGAATGGAGACCTTTTGGAGACAGGGTTTTCAAAATAATATTATCTTAATGCTTCACAGCTTCCCAGGGCTTTCAAGCACATCTAATGGTCCTTTACCAGTGAATGGAGATGTTGCCATGGCAGCCTCAAGATCTGATAAACAGTGTGTGATGAGTCTGAAGAGCGTCGGTGTCAATTCTGTGTTTCTGGTTTTTAATCACGTTAACAAACAGTGACTGCGTGTTATATTACGAGGTGTCAGTGCTCCGGAGTTTCTCATTTGCTGTTTTTCTTGGAGCAACGTTCCCGACGTAAATACACATTAATCAGCGTTAGTTGAGATAATTTAGATGTAGTTGTTGTACAGTCTTTGTTCCCTCACTCAGGGACGGATGAGAGCGGGGGAGCAGACCTTGTTTGGTGTTTAGAATTCTCAGGTTGTGCAGCTATTTTGTTTACATCCAGGCCAGATTGGCTGTTTAATTGAGATAATGAGCTTCTGTGTTTCATGGTCCATTTAAGCGAGTTACATAATGGAGTCGTTCCTCAGCGCCTCCAGACAAAGACACATTCCTGGATAGAAGCAAACCACAAAATGGAGGGAAGCGAAAGATGTCAGCACATAAATGTAAATCTGCAGTGATTAACGCGTCATTTAGGGTTATCGGGTAAATCTCTGACAGCGCTGCGATCCCGATGAACAAACAAGATAAATTATTATATAAACTGGAGCGTTAACTTCTTCAGAAAAGCAGAATATGCTGTTTTGAGATAGACCGAAGATTAGGATGTTTTTTTTTCCAGATAACAGCTGTCGAGAGAGACGGCAGACGTGTTTTAAAAAAAAAATTAAATAAATAAAGATAAACAGCTCCCGCTTCCTGACAGCGAAATGCAAACTTTAACTCTAATCACTTGTTTGTTCGGCTGTGTCGAGTTTTGCGAGTCGCGATTCCTAAAAAAAAAAAAAAAATTTGAACACCCACACCTTTCCCTGAATCACACCCATCCCGCCTCTAAAAACAGCCTGTCTCTGTTCCGCAAAGGTGGCTCGGCACAACTTTGTCTGATCTCTCCCAACAGGACGCATTGAACAGGTGCCTGAAAAACTTCCCCCTGCCAATTTATTCACCCAGACATCTGCTCACCGGCGCAACACTGCCAGTTCCTTCCAAGACACTTCGCACATGAGCATTATAGCAGCTTGAAGTTCACCCCAAAGCATTCACTAATTCAGGTCGGGTGGGAGAGGGGGGCGGGCGATGACGACAACGGCGAGTGCAGCGACACGGAAAAGTGGAGACGTGCCGAATAAATGAACCAAAAACTTCTGCTTCTCCGTCTGAAATTCTATTTTAAATGACAAAATGTACATTTGTCATTTAGCCTCGTCAACACCTGTGCGACCTGAGCAGGGTGACCCTCGACTTTCATCACTTTGTCGACTCTGTGTGGCATTTAACGCTCTAACACCTCATGTCCTGCAACTAAGTGCCTTTTTGCCCATTTTTCTCCAGAATAACTTTCAGTCTCTGGCAGTTATTTACAATCTACTGCATGTCAAAATGCGGTTTTAACAAGTCTGTGTCTCAATGTCCAAAAACAGGCCAAAAAAACGTATGTACAGGCTTTTTTTTCTTCCAACTAAGACTCTTGATTTACCAGCTTTCTGCAACAGTGCAAGGGAAATCACAATCGTAATAGCCACGTTTGCTTTAATGTACAACTTCTCAGCTTTCAGAAACCCTTGGAATTTTTCTAATAGCAAAAACCGTCGCATAATTATAGTCATGTAATGTGCTTGTGCAAACGTGTCATGATTTTGACTCAAAGGCTAAAGCATCATGTGGACATTTTCTCCGCATTTTTCCCCAGAATTAGATTTAGTCAAAAATAACATCCATTGTTTAGGCAGGAATCTTCCCATTGAGATACAAGAGCTCTTCTTCCAAGGAGTCCTGGTTTATGATAGCGGCACACAAATAGTACAGTTACAAAACAACTTCAGATATAAAACTCCCCACAGAGTATAAAAGCAAAAATGAAGTCATTAAAGAAGGACACGATAAAAGCAAAGATACAGGCCAAACCAATGGTTTTGGTTCATTCAATAGATGGAAAACCTTCTCATACGCGACGTCCATCCTAAACGCTTTGTCTGTTTTTGTTTGTTTGTCATTTTCTCACAGTGGACGGGATCAAAGACGCTGTGATTGACCCGGTTCCTCTGCCGAGTAATTCAGCTCCCACATCTGTGACTTGTGAGTGCAGCGCTGACGGTTTTCTTCCAAGACACTTTGCATAATTATTAAGAGCAAATTTTGCACACATCCAGGATGGAGGAGTGTGTGTGTGTGTGTGTGTGTGGGGGTGGATACAAGAAAAGTGGAGTTGCACTAAATGAATGGACAAGATAAAATATCTGAAATTAGCACAAAAACTCTTTCAGTTTTAAAGGATCACATTTTGTATTAAAGCCTTGTTCCCTCCGTGTGACGATTTCCACTGAATCAAGGAATGAAAAACCTAGATCCAGCTAGTCCTGATCCAGTTTCTCAAATCCCTACATAAACCAGCAACTTTCAGAGTACTTTCTCAGACACTTTTAACTTGCGGTTTTCTCTCGTCTCATGCTTTTGTTTTGCAGTCACATGGTGTCTTACCTCCTTTAGTCCATTTAAGAGCGGCGTCGTGTTTACATGCGCGCCGAAATCAAGACACTTTTACCAACCGGGTTCCCCCGAAAACCTGGCCAAAACCCTGCAAATGTATTCACCCGGACATCTGCTTGTTGCTGCAGCTCTGCCACTTCGCACATGAGATGTGAAGGAATTAATGGACTAGATCAAATATGTGAAATTAAGCACCTCCCCCCCCAAAAAACTCGATGTGAAATCCAATTTTAAATGATCTCCATCTTGTGATTTCTTGACATTTCCTCCTCATTTTCGCCCCAGAATTCGACTTTCGTGTCCCTCTTGAAGCTGTGGTTATCACGGCCCCTGCCTGCATTATGTGGGAGGTCTTCGGTGAGTCATGCACAAATCGTCCTCGCTTTGCATATATAGCTTGGCGAGAGTCTCTTGTCTCTCGGTGTGTGTGCGACCACCGTGCGGCGTCAGCTCAGGAGACTCCTCTCCTAATGAAGTTACAGTATGTAGACCTGTATGTAGCTGGGAGCAGTGAGGGTGCAGCAGTCCCCTCGGTCTGCAGACACTGATAAATATGGATGATGGAGAGCTCGCCTGTTGACATAGCAAGTGGCTGTGACACAGTGGCAGGGAGCTCGGGGGAGAGCTGCACTCTTGGCACTCATCATTCTCGCTGGATGTTGGGAGTGCTGAGCTGTGCAACCAGAGCCCACCGTCATCACCATCACGCATATCAGAATCAATGTCTGTTAGTGCTCGCATTGTCGGCACTTTCCACCCAACCCTGCTTCAGTGTTTTGGTCAGACCGGACCCCGCTTTTCTTTTTCTTATCACTTCCTCAGAGCATAAAATGTTGTGTTTTCCATCTTCTCATCAGCTCATGAGGTGTTTCCCCCTGGACGAAGCATCTGGATCTACACTGGAGATTGTTGATTATCAGGTTTAGACGACCAGTGGTGCAACCTCTGGAGCCTGACATCGCAGCGTGCCAGGTCTGACGAGACTTCAGTTAGTGTATCCAGTCCAGATCCCTGACGCCTGGCGGTATCTAGTGAGGGAACCGTGAAAGGGAAACCTAGTTTGTGTCTTATCCTAAGTTATGGCTGTTACTATTGCACTCCAGGTCTGGTTATAAGAATAATACGCACATATTATGTACGTAATTGAACTTAAACTGTGACTTTCACTGAATTTTCAGTGATCTATTTAAATTCACACACCTTTAGTGATGGAATAGAAGACAAACGTTCATCCGAAAGATGGAAATCCTTCACGTACATACATCCACAACTGTCCACCTCCCTTTTATAATGCCATTTTTCCACGGCGTAGTACCGCCTCGGCTCGCCTCGCCTCGCCCCAGCTCTACATGGTTCCGTTGCTTTTCCATTACTATGGTACCTGCTCAACGTGGGCGGGGTCATCACAGCACGGCTGCATGAAACTGCCGTGACTGACAAACTAGCGACGTGTAAAGCGGTTTTGTTTTCAGTGTAACTGAATCGTTAGAATCAGTTCATTGAAAAAGATTTGTTCAGTACTTCCTCCACGACTCATCGACTGAAATACAGCGGCAGGGTTTGCAATAAAAAACAAATACACCAGACTCCTTAGTTAAATATTGAGATTTTAGACATTTCCTTTGCTAAATGTTGGAGATTAACCAGGTTTTACAACATATTACAGAAGACACGTTAGCACGAGCAAATTTTGAGTTAGGGTAATCCCGTGACGATTTGTCGGCAAAACTTGGTATTATGGTAATTTTACATGTGTTGTTGCAGGAAGCGTCTCGTATAATTTTCATTTTTTGGCCTGTTTTTGGACATTGAGACAAAAACTCAAACAAGATGTTATTTTAAATGTTTTACACTGTTCAAATTTAAAATTGAACACGCAGAATCTAGTGTTCATTTGCAACTCCAGTGTTTTTCCTTCATTTTAAATTGTTAATAGACTACTTTAACATGCAGTAAACTGCAAATAACTAAATAAATAATGAAATATATTCTGGAAAAATGGACAAATGCACTTAACTCACGGGAAGCGACATCTGCTCTCTGCTGTCGTTCACTCCAAACCTGATATGTTGTTCTTATCTTCCTCTGTGCACAAATTTAAAGCTGCGGTATGCATGTGTTGGTGTGTGTGTGTTTAAATTTTTTATTTCTTTGCTTTATTATTCATTTACTGTTTTTATTGACTTTTAAATGTCTTTTTTTTATATTAGATTTTAATCTAATATTCTATCCGGGCAGTTTGTTTGTTTTTTGCTCTGTTAAAGCACTTTGCATAATATTGTTTTTAGTAAACGCCCGCTGCATGGAACTGGTTAGTGTTATTGTTGTTGTTTTTTTAATATAATTAACAGACACATTTAGACTCAGTGCCAGTCTAGCGGGGATCCAGTCAAACAAGCCTGTGAATACAGTGTGTGGGATTCTACACTTTTCAAACTCACAAAGTTACCATGGAAACTGATCATTATGTAATCAGCCGAGCTACACGGACAAACAAGAGAAATATGGTTTTAATATGGTGGCGTGTGTCATCAAAATGTCTGTCTTTTGCATTCCCACTGATCTGAGCTGGTTTCACTTTGTACAATAATAATAATAATATTATTCATAATAATAGTTGGTAAAATACGACATAGTACATTATCTCGCAGACTAAAACGATGTACAGAACAGAATAAACAGAAAGCCCATCATTTTAAAGATGTTGCTGTGTATTTACAATGTATGTCATCATCACCTCAAGGGTCATTCGGGGACAGAAAAATCAACAGGCTGATGTCATTTTACCTGCAATTTTACACCAACTAGGGCTAAGATTTAAGATTTTACATATTGGACTGAAGCCCATATGGGCACAAAGTTAAGGTGTTGAGTTAAAAACTAAGGATATTGGTAACGGATGTGATGTGACTTATTGTGCAGTGAAGGATCTTTGGATGATCCTTCTCCAGCAGCAGCAGCAGCATTGGTAGCAGTAGCAGTAGTAGCACCAGTAGCAGTAGCAGTAGTAGCAGTAGCCAGTAGCAGTAGCAGTAGCAGTAGTAGCAGTAGTAGCAGTAGTAGCAGTAGTAGTAGTAGCAGTAGCAGTAGCAGCAGCGCAGCAGCAGCAGTAGTAGCAAGTAGCAGAGTAGCAGTAGCAGCGGCAAAGGTAGTAGCACCAGCAGCGGCAGCGGTAGTAGCAGTAGTGCGCAAGCCAGACGGTCGCAGTGGTAGCAGGTAGCAGGTAGCAGCAGCAGCAGCAGCAGTAGCAGTAGCAGCAGCAGTAGTTGTAGCAGCAGCAGCAGTGGCAGCAGCAGGTGCAGGTGCAGAAGTGCAGCGGCAGCAGCAGCAGCAGTGGTAGCAGCAGTAGCAGTAGCAGTCAGTAGGTAGGCGGCAGCAGCAGCAAGCAGCAGCAGTGACAGTAGCAGCAGTGGTAGCAGCAGCAGTAGGTGACAGGCAGTGCACAAGCAAGTGGTAGCAGTAGCAGTGAGCAGTAGCAGCAGCAGCAGCAGTGGTAGCAGTTAGCAGCAGCAGTAGCAGTGGTAGCAGCAGCAGCAGTAGCAGCAGTAGCGGTAGCAGCAGCAGTGGCAGCAGCAGTGCAGCAGTAGCAGCAGCAGCAGCAGCAGTGGTAGTAGCACCATCATCATCATCAGCAGCAGCAGTGGTAGCAGCAGCAGCAGCAGTGACAGTAGCAGCAGCAGTAGCAGTGGCAGTAGCACCATCATCATCATCATCAGCAGCAGCAGTCGTCTTAAGAAGCAGCGTCTTCCACTCAAGGGAACAGCTTGTTTACAAAAGCACTGCCTCCCTGTGCCTTTGGTGCTGCTACACTGTGATTTGATTTCTCATTGTTCAAAGAGGTCTATTATTGCCATCGGGGTTTATATCTCATCACAGAGAGACATCAAAGGGAGACGGAGCATTCTTGTGATTCTTTAGAGTATGTGCCTTCTAGAATAACCCGTCTCCCCATCTCTGGGGTAAGAATGGGACTCCAGAAGATTTACTATGTTAGGGACACACACAAAAAAAATTGTATTCATGGCCCCCAGAGAATGAGTGTAAGTGACTTTGTTTATCCACTGGCTTCTCTTCCAGCATTAGCATCAGATCTGATTTTTCCTCTCTCTTTGAACTTCTTTACTGCAATTAGGTTGCAATAAAATCTCATCCAGGCTTTCGTGGTGTCCAGTGACCTGCCGACCTTTACCAGTTATGGCTCGTGGCTATCGCTAATTGGAGACACACGTTAAAAGTCTTAAACTATGATAACAAACATGGTAAACGTTACACCTCAACATGTTGTTGCGAAGTCCATTGACCAGCACTACTGAGCGCAGCTTCGCGGAGCTATGTTAAAAAGCCGCATCGTCTTGTGAGCACCAGGAGGAAGTAGTGACCATGGAGGCTTTTAAAGATTTCGAGGGGGCAACTTAGAGGGGCTAAATAATAGATGACTGTGTCAAAGTTAAATACAAACTAATTGGTGTAGGCTACTTTAAAAAGATCGTAAACTTAGCGAGGCAGTAAATATTGCTTGTATTAATGAATGGCTTTTCTGACATAGGGTGTTGGAGATACATATACACATAAATATATATATATATATATATATATATAGCTTTTTTATATATATATATATATATATATATATATATATATATATATATATATATATATATATATGCATATATATAAAAAAGCTGTTTTGAGACTCCTAGTCTCTCCTGTGTCCTCTGCTCCATCCTTTCCAGTACGACACAGTACACACGGTCGCCAGCAAAGAGATGAGGGAATAGTTTGCCCACAAAACCACTTGTGCAGTTTCAAGGTGATTCTGTAAGAGTTCTTTCAAGTAATAATAAGTCCCATAATATCATGACGACCTTTAAATCAAACGTCTGTAAACAAATGTGGCCAATGTAAGATGGGTTTAATGTAAAAATGTTAAAATGTAACGTTCACATTTTGCATCATAAATATCTTTTTTTTTCTCTTTTATCTAAGAAATCTAAGTATTTAATTCAATGCTTTAGATACAGAATTTTAGAATAGATTCTAAAACTGAAGATGGAAAACATCTTGAATTAAAATCGACTCTTTATTTCTATACTTTATTTCTTTATTGACACTTCCTGTTGTGGAACCTCTCCTCCTGTCTTTCCCGCCTCTGTGATTACATGCCACGCCCCTAATGTGCTTCACCTGTGTCTCGTTGTCTCTCCCTCTCTCATGTGTGTATAAATACTCACCTTTCTTGCCTTTGCTGGTTGACAGATTGTCTCACACTTACATGCATACCTGGGTTTCCTTTAGACCTTATTCAGCCTTTTTACTTTGCACTAATGAGCTGCATGACTGAGAACCTTTACACTGCTCGCTGTAAGTGACCCAATTCTGATCTTTCCCTCCTGTGTCACACAAATCGGATACGAAACATGAGATTGTAAGCAAAAAAAAAAGAAAAAGCGCACGCTACACAGATATCATCAGATCTGTTTCAAGCCTCAATGACATGTGGAAATAAATCAGATATGATTTCTTTCGACCAGTGGACTTGTGCTGTGATTTCATGCCGTTTAAGCATGTGGGGGCGAGGATTTCAAAATACATTTGAGGCAGTTCAGTAGTGAAGGCCACGCTTGGAGTTTTCTCTTCAAACGTTAACCAGTGTAAATGCAGACTTCAAAAATGGGTCACTTTCAAAAGACAATGTATGCAAGTCTTCAGATAGAGTTATCAAGAGACACATGGATACTTCTGCCTGTCTATTGTTCAACTGATGCTTCAAACCTTTCTCGTGATCGAGTCTTGTGTGCGTAGGTGAATGTGTATAGGTTTCTTTTAATCGTACTGGCTTTTCATCCACAGCCAACTGCTGTCAATAAAAAGTCACTAAAGTCAGCTGGAAAAGACGCTAGATGGCGCTAGAACGCGACCAGTCGCGATTAAAAGTGATTAAAGAAGATTAAGAGTGAAACTGAATCGTAAAATAAGGGCAATAAGTTGCTAGATTTGTTGCTAGTTGCTAAAAAAGTCACTAAATATAGCGACAAAGTCAATAGTTTGGCAACACTCTTATTTGGTTTGTTTGCTTTATGGTAACTTTTCTTCCTTTCATTTCCCTTTTCCCTTGCCTTTCTTTCATTTTAGTGTAGCAGCGTTGCAGCGCCACTTACAGGCCTGGCATGTGCACTACTATGTCGTGTTTTTGGGAGAAGTTTCGACAGAGAAAAAGATTGTTTACCCTTTGGTTCTGTTTCCGTGTGGATGTGGCCACGAGCAGCTGTCTTTTCTGCTGTGAATATTAACAGTTCCTGTCGCAACGTAAAGTGCTTTTGCAAGTTCACGCTGACAAGAGCTGTGGTGTGTGTGTGTGTGTGTGTGTGTGTGTGTGAAGCAAGCTAAAGAGGACATTCAGGCTAAAAACCTGCTTTAAATAATGCTGTTTTGTGTTGAATTTCAAGACTTTCCGACACTTGGACGACGCCACAGGAGCAGTTGTTTTGTATGTTTAAAGCACAAAAACATATAAATGAGTTTTTCAGTGAGGCGACCCCCATGACTCCTAGTCTGAGTGACTCACAAGCTATTAACACAAAAACCAGGTTTGGATTTCAACACCAGACCCATGAAGGTTGAATTGCTCTGATCTAAGACTGCAATGAAACTTGCTCAGCACATTTATAGTCAGTGTTTAATTAATGTAACAACCTCTGGGGGCTGTTAACGGGGCTTTAGCTTTGGTCTGCTCATCACTGGAAATTAGTGGATGGTTTATTTTTATAAGTCTGGGATACTGCCACACGCACACCGATCTATTCCTGGGAGTGCTGTGGCTCCAGGAACACATGGCACCACCTGTCCCTTAATTAGCCTTGCATTTTCTTTGTGTACATTGAAGTGGGTGCTGACATTTTTCCCTTGTTATGCAGTAAACATCTGAGTACAGCGTTATGCAAGCACACCGCAGACGGGGAAATCGATAGGCGAGAGAAAGATGGAGAGCGCGGGGGAGGAGCAAGAGGCAATCACGCGACGATTGGACGCAGACAAATGAAGTCCAGACTGAGACACTAATAAAGACTAATAACAAATAATGAATGCGGCAATTTGACTTCTGTCTGATAAGACATTAACCGAATGCTTTATCTCCGGACAGGTGGCACAGTGGTCTGGCGGTTTTCACCGGTGTCTCACAGCAAAGAGAGTTCTTTGGTTCAAATTCTGCTTTGATTGATTTTCATTTTGTGTCCATGTCGGTGTGGGTTTCCTGCAGATACGCTGACTCCCTCTCACGGTCCAAAGACATGCAGACAGGGGTTTGGTTAATTGGAGACTCGAGGTGAGCTTGGGTGTCTCTGACTTTGTTTTCCCAGTATGCCCCAAAGCCTCTCTCACACTGAAATTAGCGGGTATTCCCACTAGTTCAGGCGATGAACACCATTCAACCATCGCCAGTGGTTCTTCTACGCTGTGGTGTTTTTTCTTCTTCAACAGTGAAACGTGCCAGAAACGAGGCAGTTGAACGAGAAACTACATACATTTAGATTAAGAAACTCAAAGGGCTGGAGTGGCTGGAGTAGTGTTCAGATTTGGGGATTAGGTAAATTGGACACTCTAAATCAGGGGTGTCAAACTCAAATGACCTGGGGGCCAATAAGCATCTAGTCTGGTCAAGCGGGGGCTGACATAGAGGGAAAAAAGTGGAAAAAAACAACTATTTAGTAGCTGGTGGGCAATATAAGATATTCATTATGATACTAGACAGAATTGCAAAGTAAAAGTGCTTGTTTTGATATAAAATGATTCTCAATAAAACAGCTTAAATGTATGCAATTACATGTTGAGTGTAATACATTTAATAAAGCAATGATTATAACCAAATGGGCGGGCCACATGTAATCGATTGGAGGGCCACATGTGGCCCCCGGGCCACCAGTTTGACGCATGTGCTCAAACTGGGTGTACCCCTACGCCTATCGCCCTATGTCAGCTGAGATTGGCGCAGTTACCCCCCGCGACCCTCATGTGGAGGATAAAGCGGTAGAGGATGGATGGATGGAGTTAGTTTTGGGACAGTACCTTTCATTGGGAGGGTTGTGTCCTGTGCCTGATGGCCGTGTCGGTGGGATACATAGCGAAAAAAAGACAGCGGTCATTTTCCTTCTGCTCGGTTTGCGGTTGTTTGTCGTCTCAACAAGGCGTCAAGCTTCGTATGAGAATACGGGACTGCCGCATGTCTAGATCCACCCATTCCGTACCGTACCATTACTCTTGTACCCCAAGGGAAGGGTACCAAAAAATTGCATGGCTGGAGCCAGTTATTTTGGTATTATTCCTAATGGAAATGCAAAAAAAAAAAATCCATACTGTACTGAACCGTTCCACCCTATTGAAACACCATTAAGCCAACAAACTGAAACTCTACCTATCTATCTGTAAGTGTTTTGGCCAAGGGCCTTTCTTTGAGGAGTTGGCCACAGGTTTAAATGAGAGAATGATTGTTTGTGTGTCTGTGGTTGTGTTGTTGTCTCTCTGATGGCCTGTTCAGGGTGCACCAGTCAGTGGCCCCCCGAGAAGAAGAAAAAAAGGATTAAAAAAAAATGAATAAATCAATAGCACTAATGAATATAACATGAATGTGTGACAGAAATGACATTAACATTTGCATCACTGCCAAAAATGAAGCACACAAAGATGAAATTAGCATGTTCTTGCACTCCAACGAGTGCCAATCGGACCAAAAGGTGTTAACCAAAAAAAACAAAAATCAATGTGCAACGTGTAACATGACCTGGGTGTGAATGCCAATTATGCACATTCTTACTGTTCCAAAACCTGATATTAACCACAAAGAAACTGCTTTTCACTGAGATTGGCTCCAGCTCCCCCTGCAGTGTATGGAAAAGAGAATGGATTTAACTTTAATTCATGCTTCTTTAAAACATGCATGACCTACTTTTTTGATTGTGTTAATGTTTTTTTTTTTGTCTTGCTTCCGTCTATGGTAATAAGGGACTGAAAATAGAAATGTACTTGCTGTGATGAGTAATGAGGATGAAATCCATTTGAGCATGTCATAAAGAAATTTAAAAAGAAGTTGCCCTCCTTGTGCATGCGTGGCGGGTTTTCTCTCTTTCCAAACTCGCCACACAGTCACTGAAGATGCTGTGACTGTGTCATCACACTTAGGTTTAAAGTGACAACACATAGTTGTCATCTAAAATAAACTGTCTCTCTCGTCTATCAACTTGTGACAGGAAATTTAAAACACTTCCTCTGTTTTGCAGCTATAATATCAGCAACACCTCACAAATATATATATATATATATATATATATACATATAAACAACAACTTTCACAGCAATTAAACCTTATCACCCTGAGCTTCACACTGATGTAACCTTCCACCAGCTGACAAAACATAAATTAGCACTTTCACTCAGCTACAATCAAAAGGCTTCAGTGTCGCGGGTCCCCGAGTCTTGTCTGCGACAAAAGCAGCTCAAACTAAATCATTTCACAAATCAGTTTATACGGGTGCGCGAGGATCAGCGACCGAGGCAGCATTCTGAGGTGAAGTCTAATATCCATTGACGAATAAATCATAATGAACCTACCTTGTGATAGGACAGGGATGTGTGCATTGATTGCAGCCTTGACATACATCGCTCACGCTGTAATATTTATGTACGAACACAGCAGCAGGTGCCAGTATGCCTAACAGTAAATTGGTCTTGATCAGGGTTTATAGATTTTTAAACAGTAGTCTCAGATTTCTGCCACCATATCACTTCTCGTGTTTCCTTTTGCCCCCGGGTTGATTTCTACCGTGCGAGAGAGAGAGAGAGAGAGTTATGACGGGAAATGGTGAAGTGGCCCGACCCAGCATGTCCATGTGGGCCCTATAAGGGTTATATACAGTATGGGCCCCAAGCAGTGTTGTAATGTAATGTACTTTACGTCATTATTTATATTTCTGACAACTTTTACTTTTACTCCACTACATTTCCTACTTAAAATGTGTACTTTTACTCCGATACATTTCCCTTAACCATCTTTGTTACTCGTTACGACAAAATAAAAGTTGAGTTGGTGATGTAATGCCTGTTTTTTGTTGCTAGCTGTTGTTAGCGGCACCAGCTGTTAGCCGCAGATTTTGGCTCCAAGTGGACTTAAAACACACCTCCGTGTCCGACACCGAGGCTCTGGTCTACGGGTTTCTGTTGTACACTCCGGACACCAGGTTTCAGCTATCAGGTGTTTCAGCTCTCAGCTGGCAGCTGAGTGAGTGGCCAACCGGTGAGCTAGCGAATTAAACAAATTAATTGGGCACCCCGTGGCCAAGTGGAAAGGGAACTTGACTTGTAACCAGAGGGTTGCCGGTTCAAATCCCCACAAGGTCTAAAAGGGCTGGGGTACCCCTGAGCAAGGAACCCCCAATGCTCCCCGGGCGCC
Source organism: Solea senegalensis (assembly GCF_019176455.1). Classification (NCBI taxonomy): domain Eukaryota; kingdom Metazoa; phylum Chordata; class Actinopteri; order Pleuronectiformes; family Soleidae; genus Solea; species Solea senegalensis. The sequence goes on from NC_058028.1 coordinate 4,527,691, forward strand.
ACTCAGTGTGGCAGCCCACAGCTCCTAATTCTAGGATGGGTCAAATGCAGAAGAATACTTTCCCTAAGGGGATTAATAAAAACTAACTTTAACTTTAAAACATAGTGTGACCTCTAGAAGCTCCACAGACTCCAAAACCTTCACAAACTCCTAAAGTTTTCAAAAAGGTTCAAAAATACAATCAGACACAGAATTGTAATTCCTTACTTCTAATAATTAAGTACATTTTATATCAGAAAATGACTTTACTATAATTTGCTGAACTTAAGCTTGGAAAGGGAACTAAGTGGGCAAACACAGGTGGGCACCCATATTTTCAGCCCAAATATAACCCTTATAGGACCCATATGGACCTGGTGGCTAAGTGGCAGACCATGCCCTACTATTTATTTAACTGTAGTGGATGCATTTGCATTTTCTTCTGCATATTTTAGTGGAATTCAGGTCAAAATGTTTTTACTACTTTTGGATGGAAACTCTGCTGTGAGGTGATCATGCCAGTGCAGTGAGTTGTTGGCCTTTGGGACCAAAGCTGCTCTCTATCTACAAAATACTGGTAAAGTAAAGTAAAGTGAAGCAGCCTGGGGAGCGTTAAGCAGAGGATGGGAAAAAATAATTCTTTAATGTATAATTAAAAGTATCAAATCCCCGTTGAACTGTTTGAAACAGGATTTACGCTCTCTCCAAACGAAAGGTGTGTCTGTCAGGGCAAGTGTTCAAAACTTGACGATGTGACATACACAGCATCTTCATAGCCTTTTCAGAACAGAAGCAGGCATTATACTGCATGTACTTCACTTCTTTTCTTCAGTTGTGGCACTTTTAACCATAGCGCTCAAGAGTGTGGTCTCCATTCCATTTACGGACTTCCATCAGCATGTTCACCTCCGCCAAGGACGTTATAGGTTTATCTGAAAGTTTCTACACAATTCGACAGATTTGAACGTTCAATTAACAACGAGCAATGGGGGATTGGGTACCGTGGTCAGGGGTGCCCTAGCCTTTTACCTGGTGGCAACCTCTTGGTCACAAGTTCTCTTTTCGCTTGGCTACATGCTTCCCATGATCACCCAATAATCCATCCAATAGAATCCGTCTTTATCCTCCACATGAGGGGTCGCTGGCGCAAATTGCAGCTGACATACTGTAGGGCGAAAGGTGGGGGTCACACCCTGGACAGTTGGCCAGTTGGAGACAAACAACCATCCAATCTCACACTGAGTGTCCAATTTGCCCAATCCAGCATGTTTTTGGGACTGCGAAAGGAAACCGGAGAACCCAGGAAACCCATACCATATCATGCGGGAAAGGCCCTTGCTCCAACTGGGGTCGCAAACCTCAGATCTTCTTGCTGCAAAGGAGTCAAAAGTGTGCTTCACTCAATAATGATTCTGTAGAAGTTTGGTAAGAAACCACGCAGAATCTCATCCCAATCTGATCCAGATTACAGATTCGGTGGTAACGTCAAACTAACATGGTTGAGTCCAGTTTAACAAATTAAGATGTACAGTATGTGTATATCTCAGCGACATCATATCAGATCGAGATCATGCTGATGTAAATTGGTAATAGCTGTGAGCAGGTGAAGGTCTATCTATACAGAGACTTCTGGGTCCAGTGGATCAAAATGTAAACAGAAATTACACTTTCCCTGCGTTACTCACCTGTGGAATGGTTCTTGCATCACGGAACGCGATTGTCCGCCAACTGCTACACAAAAACAGATTCTCCCTAGTTACAAAAAAGGTAAATTCAAAATCTCATCCTCTTCATTTACATGAACAGTTTTACGGATATGGATACAAATTAAAAAAGTTGACAGACACCGATCAGGAAAGTACAATGTAGCCAGAAGTTAAAGAAACGGAGACTCGGCTGAAACCTTTCACCGGAGCACGAGTTGAAAATGTCACACGGCTCGTTAAATTTTGTCAAGTGTCATTGATTAAAACTGCAGAGCGACAGAGAATAAATCAGTATTAATAGTAACGTTTCTGATTGGTGGAGCTCAGCTGTTACCATGGAAACCACAAAACGGAATCGGCTTGTTCAGTGTTAGACTATTTCTTATTTTTTTTTGCTTAGAATCAAACAATTTATAATAACAACGAATCCCGTAGCTTGTCTGTCACCCTGGCCCCAAGGTTATAGGTGTTTTGTTTGTTTGTTTTTATCGAAAATGTTCTTTCAAGATTACTTTTCGTTATTTCGTTAGCTTTCGTTAACTATAATAACCTTGCCTGGCTCCCGCCTTAAAAGTCTCTTTTTAAGGTTTTTCTGAAATTCAGAAAATGACTTCACTTCAAGAACCAGGGTTAATCAAAAAGTTTTACACCCTATAAACGTCTTTCATTCTGTGTCCAGGTCTGGAGTTAATAAGACATTAAAGGCATTTGTTTCTTTTTTATCTAGTCTATGAAGTGGCCTTTTGATTTTTCACAAGTTTCACCAAGGAAAAATGTTATATAACGGATCTTCTTTGAATCGCATCCATGCAAATGTATTCAAATATGTCTTTGGATTACAGGAGGATGAACAAGTACCTGGAGAAACAGGCATGTGAAGAACATTTCAAATTCAGAACCTTCGTCCTGCGGGACAAGACTGCTAACCACTAGAATTTAACGCCGTTTGTCCTCTTGTTGCCCAAACTACACCATCAGCAAATGAAAGACAGGTGTTAAAAGAGCTGATGAATTTACAGTATCATCTCTAAAGACCGCCCCACACGAGAAGATAACTGGCCAGATTTTTGGTCCCGATCTGGGCCTTCCGACAACCGTGGGTGCCTTCAGATTTTCGCCTGATTTGCACAGATTATCTGGCCAAATTATCCTGTTGTTGTGTGAAGGATTAACAGACGGGATTTTGTCGCCATCTGACACATCAAAGTCTTCCAGATTTCAAGTGTTAAACATGTTTTAAACATGCGCTACCAGAACACTCTTCAAGAAGCTCTTCCAAGAGCATCCTCTGTCCTAGCACTTACCTCGTTATCTTATCTCCTTCTGCACTTGG